>NC_056744.1:1518209099-1518271697 GCF_019279795.1 Protopterus annectens | reverse complement strand
CTTAATAATTTGAGTACATACCACATCCCTAAAACTAGGCACCCTACATACAGTAAAGAAATTTCTTACAAGCTCTGCAAAGATAACTCTAGCTACCACTTACCTCTTACCCTCTCTCCTATATGTTGTCCCTGTAATGACCGACATGTAAGCCTGTCTTAATTCTAAACTTGAACAGTGCTAAAATAAAGTCAACAGATTTGCTTGCGACACTACTGGAACCACCAGAGTTTAGCACTAAAAACACTTATCTGGCTTGACCTTCCTCACTGCCAATCCCATAAAATCATCAGTACCCATATGTCTGCCTAGCAATTAGCCCCCTACTCTAATACTATCTTCCAAACCATCCCCTTTGGTCAAATAAATAATTGCTTACCATCTACAAACCACAAATGGCTATAGAGGTCAGTCTTTCCTCCATAGTGTAGCTAGGACTTGGAATACAATTCTAATATCAGTCGGGTCTAATACACACCTTCTTCTTTTCAAACCATTACTTAAATGCTAATCTGTCTCCTGGTTTTGTCCTTGTTCCTCATCTGGGACATAGCTCTCCTAACACACTTCATCACCTTTCTTTAAAAACACTATAACTGTTTACCCCCTTCTAATCCCACATTTTATTGAACTTCTTAGACTACTATACCTACTTCTAATTAGCACCACCATGTTACTATCCCATCACTACTTCTCTATTAACCCTAAGACTTGCTCTATTACTCTAATACCTCACTGTTGTTTATTTATTAAATTACTCATTCCTCTCTTATATACCTCTCTTCTACCTGTAAATTGTCAGTGCAATGCTTGTAAATTAATGTCTGTGGATATCAATAGAAATTATATTATACTAACTGTTACGCTATGTATTCACTGAAACTTCATTATAGAATCATTATGTAAATATTAACTGCATTAAATATAATACCTTGGAGCTTTTCTCCCTTGGCCTCTGCTGAAAAAGGGCACCTTTGCCCAGTCAGACTTCCCTGGTAAACAAATGTCAATAAATACATAAAAAATAAATAATTAATAAAATAAATGTTAAAAAGTTCAGAGGTTCATACTAAACATGTAGCTAGAATGATCTTTGAGAAGCTTAGCCCCATCACCAAAAATAACACGATATTGTTAGCTACTCCTAGTGAGATGACTGATCCTACAAACCCCAGATGTGATCTTTTGGTCCCCCATCTGTTCATCGGGTCTGTTCTTGAAGTTTGCTAGTGAGATGCTCTGCTTGGCATGTAAGGGGGGCCAATTTTAGAAGAACAGGCTGCCCTGCATTAGGTAACTATCATTCCAGTGATTACTGTTAATGAGGTGTCGGTTGCTAATTTCTGTAGACCTGGTATATGATGCACCGCTGGATGTATGGTTGTGAACAGACTGCAAAGAATACAGGCATTCATGGTGCAAAAAAGTAGGCAAAGATGTTCCCATGTTGTGTACTAAACTGAGTAAAGGGGATGTTTTTTTTCAATCTGGATAGCATAGACTGCCAGATCCAAAGAGTTTTTTTTTGAGGAATCTGTATGCTCTTTCTGACTGGTCGAGTTGACTATAGAGGTGCATGTCAAATGGGCCATTGTATTCTATGATGGGTCTGATAAGGGAAGAATAAAGTGGGACTAAGACCTCATTACACATGCATGAGATACCCTGAAGGGTCAGTTGTGTGAGACACTACTTTGAGAAAATAAGCAGTGATTTGGGGCAATTGGAGATTTTGGTTAGGCTCCTGGCTGGTCTCCTGGAATGCATACCTAGTAACTAGTTATGAACTTACAAGATTAGAGTGATTTTCTTATCATGACTGATGCATAATTGTCAGTGGATGATTCATTATCAACATGGGCTGCCCAGATCCCTAATATTTTATTTGGTAGAAGAAAGGGCTGCAGGTAACATTTCCAGAACAAAAGTACAGTTGTGTAAGTAAACTTTTCATAACAGTAGATGTTTGGATAAGTCACTGTTGCAGTAGCCTAAGTGGTATAGACATACCCTGCAAAGGATTAGACAACTGACCATCCTCTAAAACTTTAAGGCACCCCCACATGCCCTAGAAACTGTACAACTTGAGGAGGACTGTATAAAATCAGAGGCTAGGACACCCAGACTTCCGAGCTTTCTTGTCTCAGAACCAGGGAGGGTAGAGCCCTACTAGTTAGGTATGTGCTTGGAAAAAAGGAAAGAACAAAAATCCACAGTGTAGCATGAAACATATCCAAAATAAGGGAGGACTGTATGGAGGGTGTTCCTACTGCAACAGTATTCTATAGGAGCATCTACTGTTAAAGCAAGTTTACTTACTCAAACTATACTATGTTCTTTAATAACCTATGTTGTATGGGATGAATACCAGAGCTTAGAAAGAAAGGGAAGGGGAAAGGACTCTGAGACCCGGAGCCCCTGGCGAATAGTCCTAACAAAGCCTGCCCTGGACTTAGAGAAGAAATCTAATTTTTATTGTAAAAGAATGCATAGATGAACACGTTGCTGCGTCTAGAATATTTGCAGAGTGACAAGAGTCCACCTGCCCCCCCCCCCCAAAAAAAAAAGTAGACAAATCCTTAGTAGAGTGGGCCCTGACTTTGACTTGAAGAACCTTTTTATGGTGAGAATAATAAAATACAATAGCATGAGACAACCATTTTGAAACGATCTGTTTAACACTGATTGTCACTTTTTTATAAACTTCATAGGAAATAAACAGCTGATCAGACGTCCTGAAGGTTTTTGTCCTGCCAATGTAGTATCTGAGTTGCATTTAGACATTCAGAATGTGTAAAAGACTTTTTCCTTCATTTTAGCCTGGCTCAGTTTAAACTCTAAAACAATCATAGATATGAAGTAAGGATTTGTTCTCAATATTGCTCTTCCTTTTTGACAAATGAGTTAAGATGACTCGTCATAAAAGCTTTTTACTCGAATATTCTTTTTGCATTAGTTCGAGTAATGAGTGAGAAGTTCAAATCAGCATCATGAGCCGGTTCAGTAGTAAATAATGTAAGTTTTTCCAATACAAACTTAAGATTCTGAAAAGAGACGCTTGTCTTTTTGGTGGCTGAATCGGTAAAACCACTTTCAAAAATGGTTTCACTTGAGGTATGGTAGAAAGGGGGGATCGACTGGCAGACAAACAGAGATAGCTCAGAAGTGTCTGAATAGAAGATTAAGAAAGGAGAGAGGATAAAAATACTGTAGAATTTAAGGAGTCTGAGGCTTAAAAGGACCCAGGTTCTTGTATTAGTCCTAACTAGAAAATATTTTCCACTTAGTCATTTATGATTTATAGTATCAGGTTTCTTTGCCTCCTTTAATACCTACTGTACATCTGAAAAAAATATATTAAAATTTTATCATTCAGGCAGTAATATGAAGAAGTTGAAGACTGTGGTGTATCAAACAATCACTGTCTTGTATGAGTAAGTCACTTCTGTGCGGAAGCTTATGGTAATTGCCCTTAACCATTTTTAAAAGGAGGGTGAATTATTATTGCCAAGGCCAAAAATTATGCCTGTCATTTCATCAAAGCTCCAATTTGCTGAACATCTATTTATCAAACTTAAAGCATCAAATACCATTTCAGCAAAGGATTACATCATCAAATTTTTTTCCCAGGGAAGGGACTTAGTTGGCTGTTGTAACAAATGTGCCCTTTCCGCAATGTAGTGTGATCTTGGAGCTGGAAAATATAATTTTGGGTTGGGGGTGAACCCCCCCCCCCACCTTGGTGAGTTTAAAATAATGTAATTTGTGTTACTATCACTCTGATGGCCAAGTAATTTTTCCCTGAGAAATCTTTTTGATGATGTAATTCTTCATTGAAATGGTATTTGAAAATTTAAGTTCAACTAAATTATATAGACCAGCCAAAAATGAGTCACCACAATTATCCTTGGAGAGTCTTTTGAATCTTTAGAAACACCATGGGTATTGCAGTGAAGGGTGGAGAAGCAAACAGGAACTTTCATGTTAATAGGAATAAAAAAGCATCTGTCTTTCAGATCTGTGTGGAAGGAACCCAGGAGCAGAATTTCTTCAGCTGCCTATTGTGGCTGGTGGCAACAAATCCAACTGAGGAGTCTTCCACAGATATATTAATTCCTAGAACACACCCTGGTGCCAAATTCATTTGTGGGATTCTGTTCTATCCCACCTGTCTGCAAATATCTTTTGTTCAGATGGAATGTAGCTAGCCTGGAGGGGCCAGTTATGCTATGTCACTAGTCTCCAAGCTACTATAGTAAGTTGGCTAAGGTGGTAGGACCTTGTTCTCCCTTGTTTGCCTATGTACCACATCAGTGTAATATTATCTGTTATTACTAGCAGAGGGCATGGAGTTGAAAGATGGCTTAGAGATTTGAGACCATTTATAAATAATATATTTTTTTGTCATTTATGTGCTTTTATTTATCTTGTTTGTTCCAAAGGTCCTGCATTTTTATCCCCTTGGACACAATCTTCAACCAGAGTCTGATGTATCTTTGGTTACAGATTGAGCAGTAGCTGGAAAGGAAAAAGGGAGACCAGGGTTAAAAGACAATTGATCCCCAATCAGAGAAATTCCTTTTTCTCAAACCCAAACACTGGTATCTAAAATGAAATGAAATGGTGTCGGTTCCACACTGATCTGCTGAAACATTGAATATCCCTCATGTGACGTCTGGCCAAAGAAATCATGGCAACAGTAGAGACCATGAAACTTAGAATTTGAGATATTGTTTGGTAGATCCCAGAGTCTAATAAGAAACTATCAAACTGCTCCTTGTAATATTCCACTTTGTCCTGAGGTGGAAGGGGAGGAGATTGTCAGGTAAACTGCTGGCTGCAATGTGTAAGCATTCTCTTATTCTGGTAAGTGTGGAGGAGTTGTTGGCTGAAGAAAATCCACCTGTAATAAATCATAATATCTTTGCTGGGATTGTTGTATTTCTTTTTTGTTCCCACTGAAAAAAAGATTTAATTGTTGGCAATAGTATCAGGAAAGAGCAACTCTTCAGGAGGGTAATCTGAAGAAAAACTTCCTCAGAGTCAGATTCCACATTCTGTGGTGTGGAAACTTGAAAAAAACATGTATCTAAAGTTTAATTTCTGATCCTCAGACTGAGAAACAGAATCTGAGAGAGAGAAAAATCTTTTCCATTATAAATGATGGGAAGCTGCACATTTTAAAAATTGAAAGGCTTTAAATAGACCTTCAGAAAAACCTAACCAATCTTTCCTGTCTTTCTTAGAAGAAAAAAAATCTTACTTTGTGTTTTCTTTTCTTGGGAGACCTCCAAAAAGAGTATCTTGAAGGATGGTCCCTTCCTGGGAATGAAACTCATCAGAGGGCGTATTGTCCTCTCCCTTCTCTGACGCCAGCAAGTGTGGTTATTCCTTAACTGAAGATGGCATCTGAACAGTTAAAGAAGACATGACTGTCTCCCAGTCCTTAGTGGCTTTCTGAGGAGTAACATCTGAGGGATGGAAAGAAACTGATAAGCAATCAGAGGAACCCAATATCACTGCAGTCACCCACCAGTGAAGGAGAAGCTGGAGTCAAGACCAAGGCCTTCCATATAACTTTTCATGTCTTGCAACCTGGGAAGGAAATGATCAGTTTGCCTTGAAGCATCCCCATGTCCTTATCACAAAAGGTGACTGACAAGTGGATAGTAGAGCCTTGGAGAGTTGGCCTTTACTTCTGACTAAAATTTTAAGTTTTGAGATAAAATATTTCAGTGACAGCTGCCAAATGCATTAGACCCTACCCCTACCAACAATTTATGACAGAAAGATTGCACTTTTTCTTGGAAAATAATAATTTGGAAGGGATTCCCCATAAGGAACTAAAGCATTTTGTCTACAACAAAAGGGGTCTAGTAGATGGGTAGCAGAGACTAGAAGAATAAATGTAACAACTTCACTGGCAATAAAAGTTTTGAAATTTTAGTATAAATCCACAAAACCACAAGTTCTATTACATAGCTATGCAATTTGATAAAAAGGATAGCTTATTCTCATAAAAATAGCAATGTTAAAGGTACTTACCAAAAATGTAAGCTATAAGGTAATTTTTTTAGTAACAAATTGGATATTTATCTGTCCAGGTTTGGAGAAGTGCTAACCGGCAGTTGATCACTCAATGCCCATAGGGAAAACTGCACTTTGACAGCAAGAAAGTTCAGAAGTTTTGTCACCCTAGCTACTGACTTTAAACTGCCCTTCTTAAATGATACAGTATTTAGAGTGAATGGAAAGTGCCTAAAAGCTTTGGAAGCTGGTCAATCATCCAGTCCTTGGCAGGATATGATCCAGATAATTAGGCTACTCCTACAATGAACAGCTATACTATCTTTCTCTAAAATGAGGGGGAGACTCATGCTTAATGCACCAGGCAATGTTCTGATCTAACACATGATGAAGACTTTGAGTGTCGTATCCAAAGTGGGTTAGACAACCACCCCAAATTTGAAGTCAGCTACAGATTTAGTTAGCTACAGTTCTTTGACATCTGTCCTCATGCCTGAGAAGTAGATACCGAGGAGGAGAGAGCTATAACAGAGAACTCTGGGAAGCCATTTGTGACTTTGCAATTATTTTATTGGATAGAGAATCTACACCCTCACCTTAACAGAAAAAATTCTATTAGTGAGCCAGTTAGCTATTCATCAGACCAAACAGACGAAATAATTTGATGTAGAGTTGAGTGAGTTTAGTGATAATGTCAATATAGGGAATTATGTCAAATGCATTGAGCAGTCCTTAGTACAGTCTAAAATACATCCAGAGTCAACATGACCCATTCAAAGGAGTTGACTAAGGTCAGCAGACATAAATCTGCTGTTCACAAATCCATAGTGGTTGGGGTCAAGGGACATAATGTCTCCAATGTTGTTGTCTATAAAGTCCACAATTATACATTAAGTAACTTGGGCAGTGATACTGGTGAGGGTAATAGGTCTATGAATATTGGGGCTAGCATGGTTCAATGACTTTCACAATGTCTGTTCTGCATGCTTCAAGGACAAAACCTGTAGTGCCAACCAGGCTGAAAATGTTTAGAAAGGCTTTCTCTAAGTTGTGTTTTGTACTATTAATACTATTTAACAGTTACCAAGAACATTATCAGGACCCACAAACTAGCAGTTTTAGAAAGTGTACATAGGACCTAGACTAGAAAGATTATTGGAGGAGATGTTTGGAGGAGAATAGGGGAACTGGGAAATGATTAGAAGTGGAGAAATTAGAGCTAAATTTGCCAGACAGGATACTAGCTATGATCTTGTGGTCAGAGTAGGTGAAACCAATGATAGAAATTCAATATAACACTGTATATTACTATATAGTTCCTTCATATAGCTGAAGGAAGTCTTGGTATTGTCCTTAGTGAAAGAAGCTATCTTAAGTTAGTAACAGACCTTGCCTTTTCTAGTGGTGCACTTGACAGATCTGCTAACTATATTTATGTCCATTCTATACTGGAAGTTAGGGAATGCTTTATAGATGACATGGAGCTTTTTTCTTCTGTTGCAATGTTTATTTATATTAGAATTGCTCCATCTTTATTTACTTTTAAGTCTAATACTGTACTCCTGGTTAATAGATACCAGGGAATGCACATGATTATCTAGAAAAGAGTTACATTTTATGTAGAAAAGAGAAAATTCAGAAGAGATAATGGCAGGTTTACATTTGTAAATGTTAGGGGAACTAGCACATATATAATTATTAAGAAAGGTAGTTGGATTTGGAATAATTTTTGAATATAGTAGGGCTCTTATAAGGAGAGTGACTTGTTCTAAAAGCAAAGGTTAAAGCAAGAGGGTTCAATCAAAGAACCCGTAACATGGGAATGATACTAACTGAGGTGATGTTTGTAAGGACCTCTGCTGGTTATAGGGATTACTTGTTCTAAGATGTGTCAACAGTGAAATTTAGAAACCTCTATGCATATTTATCACTGGATATATAAATAAGCAATTTGATAGAGGGTCAGTTAAAATCTCCCATTTTGAAGCATTTTGGGTTTGATGGTTAACTCTTAAATAATACTTCGGTATTTAACATGTTGAGTGGGTGACATAGACAGTGGTCTTTAACTGACAATAACATGGTAGATGAGAAATACTAGTACTTCATTGTGTTCAAGGTTATCATAATTGTTAGGGATTTGGTCTGAGATGACTGAGTTTCAAATATATGCAGATAGCCCCAGAGTAACCCTAGGCCTGCATGGGTGATAGGTAGTGAATCCTAGTAAAGTGGGGGAGCTATCACCACACCGAGACCAAAGTTCAGTAACAACACAAACATTGAATATTGTATGGCTAAGAAAAGCCATGAGTTCAGCATTTTGATGTTTAGGGTTCTTCCAGTTTGCTTCATAGGCATGGCTTTCATTTGAACATCACATAAAAAGGCACTATGGATGAAGAACAGGTTGTATCCGGTATACAAAAGCTGTGAGGTGAAAGGTGCTGGCCATCTCTGAAAGAGCAAAAATGACTGTTGGCCATCCCATCTCATGCTAACCCACACTTAATTCCCTTGAAATGACAGCAGATTAGAAGCCAGCTATTGAAGCTAGTTATCTCTTTCATTATAGGCATCATCCTTAGTGAGGTAGGGGTGGTAATTAATACCAAGGTCTTGTCCTCCATGGAATAATGAAAGCAGGGAGTTCAAGTGTATCTTCTTGCATTTCTCCAGAAGGATCATTCACTTGCACATGGATGTCTACAAGGTCATAGCCACATTTAAGACATTGAAAGGACTTATTGGCCCTAGTGACATCCATTATTCTAGCAAAAGAGAAGCAGCTTAATGTCATCCTTTCCTTGCCCAGTATAGTGATGACAATAACTGCTGGTCAGATGATGGGATCATCAATAACAGGGACCTTATGAGGATCAGCTGCAGACCAAGGGGAACTTAAGTGTGTGTAGGCTTATAACTCCAGTGACTCCCATTAAAAACAAGTGATGGTATAGTAGCAGTGATGTTGTATGTCAGAAACTTGCTACAATGTACAGTGACAGAAGGGTTTCAGTGTGGCTGAGGTTTCCTAGGTAAGATCTGTGATGCTCAGGATTTTCCTTTCTATCTCAGCATATGTTATCATGTTGTAGAGGTATTGTTTACTACAAAATCATGCTTCCAAAAGTAAAGGAGAGATTAGCCTCTGCACTAAATAAATAATCACATCTCTCACAGGTGGAATTAGAATGTGGTAGAAGATAATGGTTGTCAGTAAGCTTGACACAGTTGTTACACTGCCTCAAAAGTCCTACTGCTAGCAGATGGTCAAGGAAAAAGGTAAGAGCAAAGTGCAAATCCATTATGATGGAGAATGCTGGGTGGTGTTACAGAAGGGTACTGAGAGGTAGGTAAATAAGTAAGGAGGTGACTAGACTTACAAGAATCAACAAAAGGTTGTGAGTAACTTAGGAACACTATAACTGGAAAGAGAAAGTGTTAATCATGAAAGTCTTTAGTGAATGAATGCAAACAAAATAAAAACAACATAGACAAGTAAGATAGAAATAATGCATTACAATGTGTGCAATAAGTAATAATAGCAGGTTAAATGTGCAGAAAAAAAGAGCAAGACAGAAATACAAGACAGGTGTTAAAAACCAAAGTGTGCTGTTAGTGGTGGTGGATATCGTCTAAAGAAGCAATGTGTCTGTTTCAAAATGAATGGCAAAAAATAGTTTAAAACAAGAGTTACTTTCTCTTACAAAACATGACTTGTAGTGAATATAAAGTTACCTTGTTGGTGGTAGAAACATTTCTCAGTGAAAAAAAAAACAGGATGTGGCAGTGGTTAAGATATGTGAGGTGAAAAACAAATAGGTCCAAACAAGCAGACTCTACACTGCATTGTGTTAGCAGAAGCAGAATGTAGTGTTCCACAGTACAAAAGAGCACTGGGCTGTACAATAGCACCAAATTCATATCCAAGTAAAATTCTCACTATTGTGTCACAAGCAGGCTAAGCATGCATGACATATTCAAAACAAGATTTGCCAGACCACCGACTGGTTCATACCTTTTTACTAGTACAAGCAAAACAGAAATGCATACCATCATGGGTGCACGTGCATAAATACGTATTCATGCTATCATGATGATGTTACATGGCCAGCCAGTGTTACTCAGCTTTCCCAGCTCAGTGTGCAGTCCTTACAATTACAGTGGTCACACCACTGGGACATGTTGAAAGCTGCTCACTGTTAAGACATTGACCTACAAGCTAAGAGTATTATCATCCCATCATTCCAGTGCTAGGGGTGGTAACAGGATCAGATAAGTTAGGGAGTACACCTCCCTCACCCGGATGTCTTGCTTCACATGCTGCAAATTTCACAGATAAATTCAAAAACCTACTTCCAGGCTAGTACTAAGGTCTTGGTCCCCATAAGACACGGATACAGTGCCAAACATAAGAACACACCCATTCAATGGAACCCTAGTCCTATTACCAACAGACTATCTAATAAGAGGAGGAAACTTCTAGCCTATAAAATCAAAATTATCCCCTTATTGGCTAAAGAAATATTCAAAATAGTCATCAAAGAGAAGTAAAATCAAATCCTTCAAGAGCAAATATGAATTGTGTATGTCTGCCCATGTTAAGGATAACTATAAAGAATAATAGCCAGCAATTATCTGAGTTAATACAAAATAAATCAGATACTCAACTCCGGAGGACATTGTTAACATTTTAGTGGGCAAATTCAGCTTGACCTTTATAATGACTATCTCCTTCTAATTACTCACAGCATATTAACAGGCATAAGCCACCCCCTGTCTGACTGTTACAGACCTTCTTCTACACAATCCATCTACTTCTTTCCTGGACAACCTCATTTCATCTTGTCTTTTTGTTGTCTGTCCCAAATGTGCTTCACCAGAGGGTCTGCACATTTGCCCAACCCACCCCAGGCTGTTTGCTTTGACCTTGTTTGCAATTGGAGTTATTGTGGCTCCTCTTCTGATGTCCTTATTTATTCATCTGTCCCATGATGTGTATCCTACCACCCATATCTGGCACTTCATCTCTATCACCTTTAGCTTCCTCATCTGTTCTGCCTTTACTGCCCAGGTTTCTGTACCATATACTAGTACTGGTCATACCACTGTTTTGTACAGCTTACTTTTCAGCTTCTTTGGCATTCTTCTACCGCATAATACTCCTGACACTCTGTGTCAGTGGCTGCAGCCTCTCTGATTCTAGCTTTCATAAAAATTCTTTAATAGAAATAACAAGCAAGATGAGCAAAAAGATTAGCACTTTCAGGCTGTTGCCCTTCATCAGATCTAATTCTATTAAAATGCTATTTACAAGTTAAAGAAAGAACAACCAATCAAATGCAACTCTCTTCAACAGCTGTGGCCAGTTTCTAATATTGAGGTCTACGTCCATTCGGAATGGGTTTCAAAGGAATAACATCACTAAGTCCTGGGTGAATGTCTGCATGTAATTCAGTGATCCAACGTACTTCTTCTCTCTCTGTAATTGCAATTACATCCCCACCTTATATACCTGTAGAAATAGCCTGCAAGACCAAAAAAGTAAAACTGTATGCAGGAAAGTTAGCGATATGTTTATATAGTGCATTCCTATTATCACATCTTCTGTTAGACCCTATATGTTGCAAAATTCTTTCTTTTAGCATGCAGTTAGTCTTTCCAATACAGAAACAGCCACAAAATTTACATGTGGCAAGATAGACTACATTTTTTGTTCTACAGTTGGCATAAGCCCGTATTACAAAAGTTCTTCTCATCACCGGATGTAAAAAAACTTTTATCATGGTTGATGTAGGTACAGGCCTTACATTTACCACAAGCAAAAGTTCCACTTTTTGTAGAAACAGACTATTTCTACAGGTATAAAAGGTGGGGATGTAATCGCAATTGCAGAGAGAGAAGAAGTACGTTGGATCACTGAATTACATGCAGGCATTCACCCGGGACTTAATGATGTTATTCCTTTGAAAGCCATTCTGAAAGGGAGTAGACCTCAATATTAGAAGCTGATTGGCTACACCTGTTGAAGAGAGTTGCATTTGATTGGTTGTTCTTTCTTTAATTTGAAAATGGTATTTTAATAGAATTAGAGCTGATGAAGGGCAACAGCCTGAAAGCGCTAATATTTTTTACTCATCTTGTTTGTTGTTTTTATTAAAGACTTTTTACTTAACCTAGCTGTGGTGGTCCAGACCAGTTTTTGTACTATTTGGAATTTGTTACGGTATCTGGGACCCTTTTTGCTTATCGGTTATCTGTTTTTTCCTGATTCTGGCTTTGGCCTCCTCATTCAGACATCTCTTCTCTTCACCAATTCCTCCCAGATACTTGAAACTGTTAACCTGATGCATTGTTTTCCCTTCTGTCTCGATTCTCAGTTTCTTCTGATTTCCTCCATTTGTTTCTATTACAACTGTCTTATCTGTACCCAGTTTTATCATATGTGCCTTCAATTTTGCATTCTATTCCCCATCCTTTGCTAAAATTACTCAGAATCTGTTTGTAATGCCACGTTGACTGCATATAGCAACTTTGTTGATCTGTCTCCTCTGATCTGTTTGCCAGTGTAGTCCATTCACCAGTATGCATAGCAGTTGACTCGGATCTGAACTGTAAAGCATACCCACTCCCATTGGGAACCCCTCTGTGAAATGGAACACTGTGCATGAGTTATTGGATCCTTGTAGATAGCCTGCACCAATTCTACCAATCTTTCTGGGACTGTGAACCACCACAGGCCTGCCCAAATTGGGCTCTTGTGACCTTGTAAAATGCTTTCTGCAAGTCTAGGAACACCCAATATATCTCTTTCTTCATCTGCAGCTTCTTTTCAATGACTTGGTTCACTGCAAACATCAGATTGTCTGTGCTGCATCCTGATCAGAATCTAAACTGTTCATCTTCCATGTTACTTTCTACTACTCTCTGTATTCATTTATCAGTCACTCTGTCTAGGACTTTCATACAGTGTGGCAGGAGTTTGATATCTCTGTACTGACCACAGTTGGGTATGTCCCCTTTGTTCTTGTCACTGGTACTACTATGGTTATTCTCTAGTCATCTGGAATACATATTTCTCTTCATACTGCTGTGAGTATTGTCAGGAGCCCTTTCTCCCCAACTCATCCGACATCTGAACCTGCTGCTTTCCCTGACTTCATTTTCCTTTGTGTTTTCTTCTTCAATGATGGGCTTCTTCTCTTCTTCTTTCATCATAGGCTGTGTCTGAAGCAGTACAGCCACACCTCTCATCTGTCCAGATTTTCACATAATGTCTCATATTTTCAGTCTGTTTCTCTTAAAATTGTGGTTTTCTGACAAATGATTGGCAGAACATAGAGGAATGAAGGCAGAAATAATGGCAGTCATTTGAATTATTGACTTGATAACCTTCAAAAAATTCATGCTAACATACAACATGTAATTCTATCAACTTTTCAAGCTTGTAAGAGCAATATTTAAAAAGTGTCCTTATTTTTGGACTTTTGCCTCCCCCTACTTATGGCATTGTCAAAATTTATTTCTTTAAGAGGTTGAGAGGGATGTGTATAGCTAAGGTGGGTTTCTTAATTCAGAAGCTGCTGAAAGTATTCATTCCATCTGCCTTTGATGCCCTTTGGCCTGGTGAGCAGGTTGCTGCTGGTATCCATATTGAAGGGTGTCTGACTATCTTCTTTTATCTTTCTGTGTCTGCCTTACAACCTGATAGAGTTTCTTTCTACCATCTACCAAGTCACTTTCAAGAAGCTGGTAGAGTGCCTCTGATGCCTTGTTGTTTGCTATTGTATTTTCTCTCTTAGTGACTTTGTTTGCCAACCACAATTCCTTCTTAACCTGGTCCTTCTTTTCTATCTCCTACTTTTTCCTGCACTCTGTCTTTCTTTTGATGACTTCTTAGTTTTTAGCATTCCACTATGAGCTTTCCTTAGGTACCTCATTTTTATACCTAACTGGGCCACATATCTGTTTGATAGTCCTCACTCATGCTATTTTGAGGCTCTGACATTCTTCTTCAACTCCATCTGTATCCTCTTTTTTGAGGTGCTAGAGCCCTGAGTAATTCATGGAACTGTTCTACTTTCTCGCTTGTCAACTTTCAGGTCTTCAGCCTAGTCTCTGCTGATCTTAGAGCCTTCTCTGACCATTACTTGCAGCTGATTGTGGCAACCAGCAGTTAATGATGTGTTCTGACTGTTTCACTGGGGATGACTTTGCAATAACTGATTTTACCCCAGTTTCCTTTCCTTACTAGGAGAAAGTCTACTTGAGTTGCATGTTGGCCACTGTTGTATGTGATCTTGTGACTGCCTCTTTTGCTAAACCAAGTGTTGGCCCCCATCAAGTCATTTACTAGACAGACCTGTAGAATGGCCTTTCCTTATTTATTTCTATTGTTTCATCCATGTATACCCAGGTAGTCCTCATATCCTATTCTGTACATCCTTATATGTGCATTTAGGTCACCCATTATCAACACCAATTCATCATGTACTGCTTTATCTAGTAGGTCCTGTAACTGCTGTCTGAATGCACTGTTTTGCTCACTATCACAACCCTGCTGTGGAGCATAGGCTGATATTATGAACATTGCCCTATTCTTGCACTGGAGTTTGATTGCTATGAGTCTGTCATTAATTCTGATGGCATACCTTACTGTCTTCTGAAACCTGTCCCTCACCTCAGTTCCCATACCATTTGTATTTTGTCCTCAGCTTGAGTAGAAATCTCTAGATCCCAAACCAGGTGGTTTTGTTGGGCTGCATTTCCATCTTATCTCCTAGATACACAGGATGTCCATCTTCCAATTTACCATAATGTCATCCACATTTCCAAGCTGCATCCCATCAGTGAACCTATATTGAGTATAGCAATTTGTAGTTAATGACAGGCAGGTTGGTTGATTTTATGTCCAGCTTTCACTTAACAGAGCTATTCCAGATAACCCAAGCTACACAACTGAATGCTGCCTGACTAGTCGCTTATTGACTTAGGCTTTATGACAGGGACACAATGGACAGTAGGGATATGTCCACCTCTTTCACCTTAAGCATGGATTCCAGGCATAGGTCAGAGTAGGACACAAATTAGTTAACCTGACAAGATCACTTAGATCCAATTTTTACACCATCAAGTGGCTAATCCTAACTTGGTACACGACCAGTGATCCATGTTCTCCTATCTTGAGGATACTGTGTACCACAGTTGATGCCCATAGCAGTGGGTCTATACAACTATTCCCTCTGTAGACAACATCTAACACTGTGCTGCTGTCCACAACACCATTCTTGGGTACGTTTGAGGTGGAAACACTCAGCATGTTTTAGGAGGTGGGAGGAACCCTACAAAGACATTGGGAGAAAATGCAAATTCCATACAGGCATTGGCCAAAGGTCAGGATCAAACCTTGTACGTTGTAAGTGGGAGACAACGACCTTAACCATTATGTCAACTGGTCAGTCTGGTTGGTTTCTTGTCAGCACCAAACACTGCATTGCTGACTCCCTTTTATGTCTAGTCATTCTCAGCCACTTAATTGCATTCATGCTAGAATTATAGAGAATTGATGTAGTTATCCCAGTCCACAAAGGGGGGGAACCCACGACTGACCCTGGTAACCATAGACCTATCGGCCTCACCAGCCTTATCTACAGACAATGTAGTATATTATTATGAACCTCATAAACAAGGATATGGGCAACTTTCAAACCCTGGACTCTATAAACAATTAGTGCAGTAACTAAGGAGCCTCAATCCTCACCACTGTCTCCAGTAAAGGAGCATCACTGAAAGCAGGGATAGAAATACACAATTTCTAAGAGTACACTGAAATCAGGCTGCAAACCTGGGATTGGACTATATGCTTCACTCCAGGATCCCAAATGAGTCTTCATACTAACCAGTGCAGAACACTGTGTTCCAGTTCTAGATATTTAGCACAGTCACTCTTAAATATTTGTTATTCAAATATACAAACACTCTTGGGAAAGACTGACACAGATTTACCTGCTATGTCCTCTTTCCCAAATTATGAGGTAACAGCTGTCACAAGTCATATACCAGAATATCCTTCAAAAGGGTGTTCAATTATATTGGGTAAAAATATTGATATAAATTGTAGTATATAATCCAAGCAGTAAGGCTTTTGGAGTGGTCCTTTAGCATAAACACGCTCAGGATATTAAAGTACTTTCTAAATAACCAGCTATAATAGTAAAATATTTAATAATAAAATGATTTAAAACATGTATACACTAAATAACTGATTCCAGTAAACCACAGTTTCACACTCATGAATTATGAAAATAACACTGTAGGATATATTTCACAGTGATTGTAGAAAACCACTCTATCTAACTGTAGCTCCCTAACTGTCTAAAGATTAACTGTTATAAAACCACAACAATTGCACGAAAAGATATTCTTCTTCACGACAAAAAGAATGTATCCAGTACCAATGATACAGAAATTTATTCTGAAAACTTTTTTTAGCATAAAATACAAATAAATTATCTAGCGCCTCGGCAAACTTGCCTTTAACAGAGTAAAACATTTCTAAGTCATACACACTCAGTTTTATACACAAATTATAACACACCCACTCACTTAATCAATTAATACATAAAGAAACAGTAACTACAATTCCTATATTATACATAAAATATAAGCTAACTCAAGCTACAATAAAATTTTCCAATAAACATTTCCATGAACAGTCATAATTTAACCCAATAGGGTTTAATGTATTATATTTTAGAATCAAACATGTTTCTTTTTTTCTTAGCATACACTTAATTTGTTGTTCAGTCAAATACTCACTTCTTATTACACTTTTTAAAACTGTTACTACCAATCCCTCAGGGTTACCATCATGGTATTTATTGAAGTGCAACGCTATAGGACTTGTTTGTTCATTATTTTTAATGTCCCTAACATGCTCTTTTATTCTACAAGCAAATGTTCTCTTTGTTTCCCCAATATAAAATTTATTACAAAGACATTTCATGCCATATATAACTCCCACTGTTTTGCAGTTGTATGTTCCGTTTGTGAAAAAAGGAGCTCCATTAATTTTATCAAATTCTTTCACTATATATTTACAAATGCTACATTTACCACAAGCCACTGTTCCAAATTGATCTACTACCATATCTATTTGTGTTTTAGGCATACTGAATCTACTATGAACTATAAAATCTTTAATACTCCTACCCCTTTTGTAAGAGAAACTAAATTTTTTATTATTCAAAAAATCCATTTCTCTTTTTACTACTTCCCAACTATATTTTACTTGTTCTACAATTTTTTTTAGATAATACTGAATAAGTAGAAACAAAATAAATACAATCACACTCATTCATACTCTTCTTACTACCATCATATTTTACATTTTTCTTAACTTTATTCAAACTAACTCTTAAATTATCCATATTATATCTTCTACAAATAAATTTATTAAAACTTTTCCTAAATTCATCTTCCATTCTTGTTGGGCTATTACATAACCTTTTTATTCTATTAAATTCCGTATATGGTATAGCTTTTAAAGTATGATGAGGATGAAAACTTTCTCCACGTGAAATTGATCCTGTATCTTTAAATTTTTTATATACACATGAATTAATATTTTGCCCCACTTGTCCTTTCAATAAAATATCCAAATAATGCACTTCACACCCTATTTGTAAACCATCGAACCTAATGCCCATATTGTTAGCTTGAATTTGCTCTAAGAACAATGAAACTTGCTCTCGCCCTCCATTACAGATAAATATTAAATCGTCAATAAAACGAAAATACTTACATACATATTTTTTAAAAAATTGATTTGTATATATACAAGTATTTTCATAATATCCCATAAATATATTAGCATAACTGGGGGCAAAAGCTGCACCCATTGCTGTGCCTTACTTTTGTCTGTATAAATTGCCATTAAATTTAAATATATTATTTTGTAAACACATACTAATCACATGTCCTATAAACTCCACTACTGGACTCTCCCCTTATAATGTTTGATTGCACGTATTCCATCTTCATGTTTAATGTTAGTATATAAACTAACTACATCAATAACAAAAAAATACATACTATCTTCCCATTTTATACATTTTATTTTCTCTAATAAATCAAAAACATCTTTGATATAAGATGGTAGTTTAAAAACTACAGGTAACAAAAAAATCATGTAAAAAGCATGAAATATTTTGCAAATAACCCCCACTTGCTGACACTATGGGATGTCCTGGCGGGTTCTCCAAACTCTTATGAATTTTGGGTATACAATAACAGCATGACATTCTGGGATTCTTAATACTAAATTTCTCTTTAACATCTTTATTAGAAAAATAATGCAACCTAAATCCTTTATTTATCATTTCCTTATATTCTCTTTGTGCTTTTTCATATTGTAATAAATCAATTCTTTCATAAACCTTCTCTTCATTTAAATGTGTATAACACATTTTTAAATATTTGACATAATCCAAAATAACCAATTTACCTCCCTTGTCCGAAGGTTTAAATATTAGTTCAGTTTTTTTGCTCAAATTCTTTAAACATTTCCATTCTTCTTTTGAAAGATTATACTGAACTTCACTCTTTCTCACAAAAAAATTTTGAAACTCCCTATTCACATTATTTGTGAGTGACTTATTAAAGTACTTAATATTTTCATTCCTCTGTGTAGGCATAAAATCACTTTTTACTTTAATACCACTAGTGTCTAATTCATAATATGCATTTACACATTCATCCGAACAACACGAATAAAAACTGTCATTTTCACTTAAACTGTTTTCATCTTCATTACCAATTTGTTCCTGCAAAATATTAATTGTTTCATCATTTTTAAAAAAATCTAATAAATGCAATTTGCGTGTAAAAGTGAAATCATCAGTTTTCAAATCATGTAGTCTTGGTAAAACTGTGGGTATAAATTTTAACCCTTTACCAAGCACATATAATTCACAATCTAATAATTCAGTGCCAGATAAATTAACTACATATTTACAATCAGTCAGTGGTTCAATATTAGCAATTGCACTAGTCCCATTTACCCCTTTTAAAGGTCTGTTGATTATTGTAGCCCTCTCTATATTGTCCCTGTCCATTCCAACTCTGTTTTCTAGTTGTTGACGCCTCTCAAAAGGTATTCATCCCATTGCCGTTACCAGGTTTCGGAAGCATGGGGAACTCCTCCGTATCTGTCTCTCCTTCCATGTGTGAAAGCCCGCTTTCACCTAAAGTGAATCCTTGTCCCTCTTTCCTTATGTTACTTTTCTTGCGTTCAAACTGAACTTGCTGACGTTTAGCTCTTGGATTGGTTATCACTAAGAAAGCTCACTTGTTCTCGTAATCACGTAGATCCCTATACAATTCTTCTTGCGCTCAATTACTTCTTGTTCATACGATACTAACTGTTCATTAGTTTTCACAAGAAACTGCTGTAATTCATCATGGATAACTTTATGAGAAATGTCCATACAAACATTTTTAATTTCTTCCCTTAATTTATGCTTTTTAAGTATGTCTTTTTCCACTAATATACGCACCCATTGCACACTGCATCTATGAGCAGCTGCGACCCATCTATCATGGAATTGTTTGTCTTCCGATAAGGAAAGATCAAACGGAGTAGAAGGGTTTTTTACTGCTTTTAACCCCCTAGGGGTTATATCCAACTCCTCATACCTTTGTAAGCTCTGTAGATTTAAAAATACAGATGTTTCTTTAAATAACAACTTTTCAATGTTCACATACAAGTCTCTAACTTCTGGTGTTATTGAAAGTTCCATTTTTTTGCCCACTTTAGAGAAAGGATTTTGTTGCCATAACTTTCTATCTTGTTGCCTTTTGTGATACACTGTTGAAACACCCTCCGAACTACGTGTTTCCACTCTTCCTTGCAAAACAGATGAAGTAACAGATGAGCCATTCACTCCATTGGAGATAATTAAAAAACTGTCCATGGATTTCTGCGTTCCTTCCATCGCTGTCTCCCGAAATATCCTGGGCAACCCAGAAAATGAATCACTGGCCATTAAGTTATAAAACCACAATTGCACGAAAAGATATTCTTCTTCACGACAAAAAAAATATATCCAGTACCAGTGATACAGAAATTTATTCTGAAAACTTTTTTTAGCATAAAATACAAATAAATTCTCTAGCGCCTCGGCACACTTGCCTTTAACAGAGTAAAACATTTCTAAGTCATACACACTCAGTTTTACACACAAATTACAACACACCCACTCACTTAATCAATTAATACATAAAGAAACAGTAACTACAATTCCTATATTATACATAAAATATAAGCTAACTCAAGCTACAATAAAATTTTACAATAAACTTTTCCATGAACAGTCATAATTTAACCCAATAGGGTTTATTGTATTATATTTTAGAATCAAACATGTTTCTTTTTTTCTTAGTATACACTTAATTTGTTGTTCAGTCAAATTCTCACTTCTTATTACACTTTCTAAAACTGTTATTACCAATCCCTCAGGGTTACTATCATGGTATTTATTGAAGTGCAATGCTATAGGACTTGTTTGTTTATTATTTTTAATGTCCCTAACATGCTCTTTTATTCTACAAGCAAATGTTCTCTTTGTTTCCCCAATATAAAATTTATTGCAAAGACATTTCATGCCATATATAACTCCTACTGTTTTGCGGCTGTATGTTTCGTTTGTGAAAAAAGGAGCTTCATTAATTTTATCAAATTCTTTCACTATATATTTACAAATGCTACATTTACCACAAGCCACTGTTCCAAATTGATCTAATACCATGTCCATTTGTGTTTTAGGCATACTGAATCTACTATGAACTATAAAATCTTTAATACTCCTACCCCTTTTATAAGAGAAACTCAATTTTTTATTATTCAAAAAATCCACTTCTCTTTTTACTATTTCCCAACTATATTTTACTTGTTCTACAATTTTTTTAGATAATACTGAATAAGTAGAAACAAAATAAATACAATCACATTCATTCATACTCTTCTTACTACCATCATATTTTACATTTTTCTTAACTTTATTCAAACCAACTCTTAAATTATCCATATTATACCCTCTACAAATAAATTTATTAAAACTTTTCCTAAGCAAGTGTGCCGAGGCGCTAGAGAATTTATTTGTATTTTATGCTAAAAAAGGTTTTCAGAATAAATTTCTGTATCACTGGTACTGGATACATTCTTTTTGTTGTAAAGATTAACTGTCCCTGTCTAATCTAATTTGTTCAGCAAGGCAAGATGACTCTCTTACTTTTGCAAGGCAAGATAAGAATTTATGTCCACTCTTCAAGCTGTTGTCTGGTCCTCAGCGACTGAAATAACTCCCACTATTATTGCTGAAAAGCTCTGGAAAACAAACTGAGTGATAACTACAGATCTGGAAAACAACTGAGCTTTGACTCAGAACCTGCTTTTATAGCAGAATGTTTTTAAAAGTCACAGAAAGCTGTTTTGAGAATTCTGTGCTCTAATATCAGACTTTAAAAATTAAACAAAACAGCTGCTGTGGAGGTTCTGTTCCTTTCAGCTCTGGCACACAATAACATCATATCTAGTTCAGCTGACTGGCATAACCTACAATCAGAATTATTTTTAAAAAACATGTATATTTGATCAGCCAGAAGAACGATGTTTGATTCAAACATCTTACATAAATCAAAGTAATAATATAAAAACATAAACTTATTTATAAAATTATAGCTAGTCATGCTGGCTTATATTACACAGGGCAATTTACAATTATTTATAAGTATTTACAAAACTTCAGCCAGTAATGCTAGCACATATAACAATATCTAATATACTCACAAGGTTAATTAAAAACAGATCCTGTCTCTTAAAAGCGGAGAACTTTTTCACTCAAGTAAATTGGTTTACACAGTGTACCTTGACTTGGCCAAAGCCTTCAATACCATTCTACCTTCAGACATCATTGATAAACTAATCCAGTTAAATGTAAACCCCTGTATTTCTCCATGAATAACAAAATACTCACTGACAGAACCCAGTCTGTTTGTGTTGCAGGAACACTCTCAACTAAAAGGGTAGTTACCAGTGGTGTCCATCAATGATCAGTCCTGAGACCACTCCTCATTGGCATCTACATCACTGGGGTTAAAGCAGACACCAAAGAACTGTTGTTGTAGAAGTCTGCTGAGACTTTAAGTTTGGAGGTGTCATAAATACTCCAGCTGGCCTATGTATTCTCCAGGAGGGTCTACTTCATCCTTACAAACGACATTTGCAAAGCCTCAAATTAAATGCTAAAAATGCAGCATTGTGTAATTTGACAAACCTGAGTACTCCTTTTCCTATTACATAGATAACATTCTCATAGAAATTTACTGTGTCATTAGGAACTTGGGCACATTCATTGACAACAAACTACACTTTGACCACCACATGACCACTGCTTTTAAGAAATCCTTTCATATAGCTGTATTAATAAGCAAAGGTATATCTCATAGAGCCAGACAAGTTGCTGTTTCTCACTACTCCTCACCTATCAGACTGCTATTAGAATCTAGGTGTGTACTAGGCTAACAAGCACTGGGGCCCTACAACATAGCCGTGTATCCCAAATGAGGCTCAGCGATTTGATTTATATAGAGGGTAATCTGCTGACTTTATTCATCAGAGACACAGCCACCAAATCAGGAGTGAATTTCCAATTACCTATCTATTGGTCCAAGTTGCTCTTAAATAGGATTAGGGAGGAACTCTGCTTCACATGGATGAGGAGCCTGTTTAAGGGAATGTGAATTCTCTGAGAAACATATCTGTGTCTCCAAAATACCTTATTTATGCTGCAAGCAAAATGTATAATACCATATTGGTATGTACGTAGGTAGGCCTACGAACCAGCTTGAAAGACCTCAGCATTTCCTTTCAAAAAAGGTCAAGGGCATGTCTTTCTTAAGTTATCCTGACCATTTTAATGGTTTCTCACTCTTTCATTTACTATCAGCTATTGAGGAGAGATCTCTGTCTTTCCCACAGAGCCTCAGAAGGTCCAGTCCTGTGTGATCTACACATCCACCAACTACTATTACCCTAGAAACCTGATCATAAGATCTAAATTACAATCAGAGCATAAATGGAACCTGTTAGTGAGATAGATATCTTTTAAAGAGAATACCTCTTTTCTGTAATAAGTTCTTCATACAGGTAAAGCAGAGTAACTCCTAGATCCTTTTTAATTATAACATTGATGGCCTGGTGGGGCAGTAATAATTACACCCCCAGCCTTGTGCATCTAGCCCTAATGGAATGGGGTGCAATCTGAGCTGAGGTCTTATATTAATTCATATCATGGTAAATTGATAGGATCTTTGGTTAGAGTGCAAAGGCAGAAATGGTCTGCTGGATCAACAGCCTAGTATGAACCTATGAAGTAATGGATCTTGTTAGTCATTACCTGAGACAAAAGCATTGACAATTTAAAACATATAAGGAAATTTTGTAGTAGGTTTCAAGGTATATACTTAGCATTCAACTACATTATTCTATACACTTGCAACTAATGCATTAGTAGCACTTTGTGACCCAAATGTAAAGCAACAGTAAAGGAATGCATAGAAAAGGATTTTGTACATATGAAGGTACTAAATGCTATTAGTTAACGTATTTACACACATTTGGTGATTTGTACACATTTGTCAAGAAATCTTCCAATTCTTAAGTAAGTTTTGTAGGTGTCTTTGAACAGGATCAGCATTAGCCATTATCTTTGAAAACAGAGCACTTGTATACTTCATTCAAATATGCAGTCTTTTTTCTGAAGAACTTTCAATCTGCAATATTTCTAAATTAAAAGGGCAGAAAGTTACATGATGCTGTTACAGTCTTAGCAGATGCTCTCTCATCTGTAATTGAGTCATGAAAGGAAGGTGGATTTTGTTTAGTAGATCTAAGTGTATATTGGTTTCTTAAAGGTAATAGCATTGCAGGTAGCTGGAAGAAGTTTTTGAGGGGAGTATAAGATTAAGGTATACTGGCATCATGGTTAATAACATTAGAAAGTAAAAAGTTTATAGGAAAATATTAGTAGACATAAGACTTTACCTACAGTAATTTCAATGTATCTAGTAAAGACATTTCTTTTTTTTTGTTCAGATGTACACTTAATATTTCACTTGATTCATTACTTGATGGTATACTCCATCAGGATTTGTAATAGTAGTCTGCCATCTTGAGGCACATTTTTTGGGCTACCAAGTAAAATGACTATTAATGCATTACTATTTATAACTAAACTTTTGCTCAGAAGCTAATACATTCTGATTTGTAGTTGAGCTGTAATTCATAAACTGGTGAGGTTTTGGTATCAAGCTGAAGGCAGAAGACAACCAACAGTTTGGTCACTTCACTCACTATCACATCTTCTTTTTATAGTCTTCACTTCCCATTCATTCTGTATGTATGTATGTATGTATGTATGTATGTATGTATGTATTTATTTATTTATTGACATTTGATTACTGGGTTAGTCCGACTGTATAAGTAGCCCATTTTCACCAGATGCCCAAGGAGAAAAATTCCAAATGTTTACAAAACATTTTAAGAACAATAATTACACAATCTCCAAAAATAAAACCAAAACATCTGCAATTTAATTAATTATAACAAATTAGACATAATAAAAAACATTAGCTAAGAATCAATGCAAGGTATATGACAATCATTTAATATTTAGAGAAATTGTAGACAGTTTGTAGGAAAATTAAAGGTAAGATAGTCTAACACAAACAGGAATTGCAATATGAAGTGAGGGGAAAAACAGGCTTATGGAATATTTATAGAGAAAGTCAGGGAAGATAATTAGATAGCAGTAAGAAGGTAAGTGATAAAGGGAGAGTAAGGAGGTATAAGGAATGAAAAGGTACTTGTTCACATTTAGGGATATAGTTTATCCTGGTTTTGAACAATATCAGAGCCAGATTTTAGCTAGAAAGTATTTCAGAGTAGTTTTCAAAGATGGGAGGGAGGGTATAGACCTGATGGACACAGGTAAGGAGCTTCAGGCCTTAGCAACCTTGCACGAGTACAGACAATACCAAGCAGACTTGCTAGGTTTGTAGACAGACAGGAGCTTTTGGACACTGGATTGCAATGACCAACTGAGAACATAGTTGTGTAAATGTTGTTCTAGTGCTGGACAGGCAGATGGATGCTGGGTAATTTTATAGGTGGTAAGAAGTTGTGTAAATGCTAGTTGATGTGACAGTTCTAACCAATTTAGGGGTTTTCTGTGCTATATGTGGTGGGTTCTAAAAGGGCTATGTGCTACAAATTTAGCAGCTCTGTTCTAGCATTACTCAAGTTTTAATTTTTGTGAAGCTTGGAGGGTAATAAGGATGGGAGCAGCATAAAGAAGAGTGGGGAGTAGATAAATAGTGGCAAGTGTAGTTTTAGTTGTACCAATGAGAAGGTTTTTGGCTCTGTAAAGCATCCCTAGTTTTCAATGTTTTTTTTTCGTATGCAGTCTTGTATATGAAAATTTAGTTTCTAATGAGTTTTTCTTATGCAGTTTTGTATATGCATTAGAAGTCAAATATTAATCACATCTATTTTTCCAGACTGTGCCTGCAAAACAGGTTTTACCAAGCACAAAGAGGGATCCCACTCTTACACTCCTTGTATTTTGTCTGTAATAGCTACTTATGTTCATTGAGAGTTAAGTGTAAATAATCTCTGAAAATATATAGATAGTGTTAAATATTCTTAACTTACCTACCTATCAGGTAGTATACCAGTTCACTGTATAGTTGTTAACTGCCTTGGGTAATAATTCAATGTTACTCTAAGAAGTGATACTGATAAATGGTCTGACCAAATACTTACCTGACCAGAGAAGTAGATATCGTTTATCATCAACCTACCCATCTCATCACGTGCTTATCTGCATTCTGTCCATATCGCCTATTAAAGAAATGCCACCAGAATCAAGTATAAGAGACAGAGAGAGAGAGAGAGACATAGAAAGTAATATGCATGCAAAATATGCATCCTCAAACAAGTAGCATTGTACATATAGAAATAAAATTTGTTATAATTTGAAAGAAAAGGAAAACAAAATAATTGTATAAAAATAAGTAACTGCAAATAGACATTTAACATGTGATACTACCATTAAAACAGGCCTTAATCTAAGGATCTATAGTAACATATACAATAATTAAAATAATACCTAAACTAAAAACTAACATAAAGTCATTGCTGTAATAGAATAATACAAAAAGAAACAAAACTAGAGCAAAAAAAAAAAACACAAGGCAGCCCATCCCTTAAAACACATGGAAACTACATAATGCCTGTTCAGTTAAAAGTTACACTATAACTGCAATCTACTAAAATGAGTAGGAAACAGTAACACAAACTAAAGAAAAAATATATGTAAAATGCAAGGGTTTGCTTTGTGTAATACATGAAATATCATTTGTTACATTATGGAAAGCGGTTCATGGCTAGTAGTGTTATAAAACACATTCACTAAACATATAATATAAAGTAAGTTATCTGTCACACACCAGATCCCACATGCTCCATGTTTATGTAAATCAGTACTCCAAAATGACAGAACTTAGTGGCTCAAGTCAAGCATATCTGATTTCAGTTGCCAGATATCCAATCTGAAGTGCATGTGATAAACATTGACTTGCTTAGTATAGCTTGTGTTTTAAACAAAATACTAGATAAATAGCATACCTGAAGTTAGTTTTACATTTGTTTTATCAAATCTGCTCTATGGTTTTCTGCATGTCAGGTGATCTGGTATGCCTTTTATCCACCAGCTTCTTATATACTCTAATGTGTACTTAAACTTAGAAGTCACCTACAGCTTTTACAAACTGTATTACAACCTGTACAATTGTAGGTTTATAGCAATATTCCTTTAATTATACTTCAATGTTGTCTTCATCAGTGCTGCATGCTTCTTTATTAAGTTTGTATCTCTTGCACCCAGATCAAGACTGAAAGGATCATTGGACTAGCTAATCCTTCTGGTAATCAAATTGTAAAATGCAATAAAATAAACATAAACTGGGATACCCAACACTATATTGCTTCTTAACTGTTTATAAGCTACAAATAAACTCTATGTGTTTAGGTTTATTCTCATCAAACTGACTGGTAGTTACAAATACAAGTGCAAGGTCTGATTTCTCTGTTGTGTACCTAAGAGAATAATTTTAATTTCAGTCAAAATATCACTAGCAGGAACTGAAAAACTGTAGACCAAACAGCACTTCCTGCTATTATACCTGTTGCAACTGTTCTAAATGCCTCTTAGCACCTAGCAATTATCTTTACCAATTTCCAGTCTGCAGTGCTTATTCAAGATATAAATGCTTTGCCCAGTTCTGGATGATTTGTACTTAATTACAACAACTAAAAACTTTTGTAGGAATGCAGGCCTAGACTTCTAAAGATCAACACAGATCAATAGCAAAGTAAGTACTTATGAACATTACAAAGCACTTTTTCATTTATAGCTGTTATTATAGAATATAATGCTACAGGTAGTTATAGACCTACTTATAACACATACATATGGTTTCAAGTGCCTACCTTTCCATTTCTGATAAAAATGTAATAAAATAACCTTCTACTTTGTTTTTACACAAGAAAGTACACTTGTGTCTCAAAGAACCAATCAATCCTCTGCTATTTTCTCTGGCAAATGTGTTTGGTTTTTGACACTTAACTAGCTTTTTTTTCCTATTCCCCTTTCCATTACAAATGAAGTGGAAGAAATTCTTATTTTTAATATCTCTAATGTGCTCTTGCCGTCTCACTTTAAACATTCGTTTTGTCTCCCCTATGTAAAAGAGACCACAGGAGCAAGACAATGCATAGACTACTCCTTTTGTAGTACAAGTATAGAGTACTGAGGAGTAATATTTCACCCCATTCATTTTTTCAAAAGCTTTCACTACATATTTACATACTGAACACCTAGCACACGCACTTGTTCCTAAAGTAGCTAGTGACCTGACAAGAGAACTCTTAGGGCAGACAAATAAATTATGTGCAACCATATCCTTAACATTTCTACCTCTCTTATAGGATATTAAAGGATATCTACACACATTTTAACATTGTTTTTGCCCTTAGAAAGAAAAGACCAATAATATTTAATAATATTAACCATTTCCTGACTAAAAATGTTATAAGAAGTGACAAAATAAACCTTTCTATCTTCCTTACAAGATGACTTTTCACAAGATTCTTTGGCTTAAAATTCATTGAACTAGCCAAAATTCGTTTCCCCTCAACTGGCTCTACCAACTTTTTCAAAGATTGTATAATCAACTCTTCACCATAACCTGTCTCTTTAAAAACAATGCATGTACGTATTATCTCATGGTGAAGTACTTCTGAACTACTGCACAACCTGCTCACCCTTACCAACTCATTATATGGTAAAGCATTTAATATATGTAAAGAGTGACAAGTCTTACAGTCTAAGAAATGCAATCCATTATCAAACATCCTGTGTATTTTGGTATGTATATTGTTATAACTAATTTCCAGCTCTAAATCTAAAAAAGTTGCGACTTTATCCTTCTGTAGTCCATCAAACTGTAGACTGAAACAATTCTTTTGAAGGTCTTCCACAAAAGACCCAACTAAACTCTCACCCCCTTACATAAACAAATCAAGTCATCTATAAATCTACAATATAAAACAATATTACAATATTGTATTCAACAATATATTACAAGTGCGTGAGGCTTACTTGATTTGCAACACTTTTGGAAATAGTTCAATTTATTACACATGTGACATTGTGAAGCAAATGCTTAGCACTTCTCTCTCTTAGAGTTATGACTTGCACCACAATTGTGACAGATAACAACAAAGCTAGATTTGGGTTTTCCTGAGTCATGCTTATACTGCACAGAGCATGCATCCTTCTTAGAACTTACTGGAAGGCTATGTGTTCTCCAAGGAAACTCCATAGCTGCCATGTGCTTAGGCCTATTTCTGTTGTTGCATGCTATCTGCATTTGCTCTGGACCTAACTGAAACCATGCTCTTGTCACTTACAAGCATACTTGTGTGTTTTTCTGTCACCTCATGGATTTGATAAATCTCCATGGCTTTGCTCAACATTAAATCACTGTCATAAAGTAAAATACTTCTCACAACAGCACTGTCCTTCTTATAGCAGCACTGTTAATACCACACACAAGCCTGTCCTTTATCAGCTCATCGTTTAAGTCACCAAACTGACACATTTTAGCTTTGTTTCTCAAGTCAGTTATATAAGCTGCAAATGTTTTCCCTGGTTTTTGATCTCTTATGTAAAACAAATGCCTCTCTAATGTAATATTTGTCTGGGGGCTACACATTTCTCTGAACTTGCACTTCAAACACTTGGAGTCTTCCCTTGATTCAATCTGTACATCAGTATGACAGTTTTCACCTTCTCCTTCATAAATTGCTTGTGCATACATAAATGAATGCTCTCTTTCTATGGCCTCTAACCCAACTAGGTTTAGCAAAATGAATGCCTTGGTGCATGCATCTCTATCTGCATAAGTTGCTTGTATAAAAATATTGTATTCTTGCTCAAATATTCGCCAATTTTCTGCAACATTCTGATCAAATACAAGTGGTGGGGGCTTCAAAATCCATCTGCCATATTAGCACATACCAATGAAGGATTTTGCAATTAAGCTCAAATATACACACATATCCATTTGCCAGAAACATATGCCAGTATTTATAGCTTTGTCCAATGCCTTTCTGCTTTTGAATCTTGAACCTTTTGGGCTTTTCGAAGTTATGCTAATGGACAAACTCATAGTACCTTTGAATAACTGGACTTTATGAAATCAAATCCTCGGGCACTTTAAATCCTTGCAATATCATTTTGCATTGCTAAAGTCGGTTACGATAATTTTAAAAAAAGCATTTTGAATAACTGCATGATGCAAATGAACTGGATGTCTCTTGCCCAAAACTCAATAACACTTTGAAGTAATTACACTTTGTTTATAACTGTACATAGCACACTGAAATGTCGGGTCTACTTCACGATGTCGAAAGCCGACAATATTGAAGCTGATATTGTCGGCACAACAACATCAAAAGCGCAGAACATCGTGCAGGTAAACGGAAATCTCCATAGGGGGAGATTTCCATTTACCTCAATATAGTGCGGTCCCGGAGTTGGCATATTTAAGTAGGGCCTACGCTAGTTAGTTTTTATCTTTGTTTTTTTTTTTTTTTTAAACGTTATTCGATGTTTTACTGCATCGATCACTAGAGGTCGACTTTTAGTGATTCGATGTAGTAAGATTTCAACAACGTGATATAGATGCAAAATGTCCCCAAAATGGCAGTGCCTTGCTAGACAACACTTTACAGTACAAGAAACATTGTGTAATAGCGGCACTTTGTGAAAAGACACACACAGTGCAAGAAACTTCTTTTCTGGCTCTTTTTTTTGCTTGTTTCTCTTAGTTTTACCTTCACTGTCATCTCTGCACCTCATGCTCTGAATATTATTCTCTGCAATCCTGGTTCTGATACCATGTGATCTCCTATTTAGGACACAATAGAAGAGTCTTCATGGGTTCTGTCCAAGCATCTTTATTTTATAGTAACACATCACATGCACTCTGATCTACAGTAAGCAAAAGTTGTCCTTTAGCAAATAGAATGATTTTAGAAGCCTGCAGCTGAGGGCTATATTTTGTTCTTGTGTTTCTATGGAGGCAAGCTGATTACATGGCAATAAAAGCCAGGACAGCGTCTTCTTTAAGGCTAAAAGTTAATGTTTTCTGAAAGCATACAAGTTGTTTTTACATCTGGGAGTAGAATAAAGCTGAAAAACAAACAGCAATTAGTGTAAGTAGTAGCAAGTGCAGTTATATGTGTCTTAGCATGGATAACATTAAATTTAGGTTAGATAATGTCTGTGTGATCAACTGCCTACCTAGGAGAATTATTCTTATTAAGAAGGCTAAACTTCAGTATTTGAAAATGTTCATAGTTTTATGTGTTTGTATTAAGTTAATAGAGTCTGGGGGTGTTCTTGGGGTGTATTTGGTTGTTTTGTTTGAGGATTTTCATTAAAACAAAAAGTCTTGCAAAATGTGATATAGGTTTGAATGAAGATGACAGGAAAGAACTTTATAAAATAACACCCTACCAAATATTAGAGGGTGACTATATCACAAATGCTGGAAATAAGTACCCAAAAAAGGTGTCATATATAATAGGTGGAAATAATAATGTTTTATCATAGTGGGAAACAATGAATGGTCTCACAGGTGTAGATAAAAAGGAAAGAGTATTTAATTGTATTAAGAAATGCAGAGTGACAGTGCAAATAGCAAAGCTAGAGGAGACACATTTGGTAAGAACTCAGCTTTTGAATTTGATAAAGAAAGGGTTTCAGGATGGATATTCAGCATAGTATCAGTGACAAAGGAAAAGGGGCTGTACTTATACTAATTGCTAGACGGGTGGCAAAACAGATAGAACAGGGAAAAAAGACAACAATGTTAGATTTGCGGTTATAAGGGGCTACTGGCAAGGGAGGAGGATTTTGATGGCATGAATTTATATCCCACTTAAAACTGCTATTTTGAAGCTTAAGAAAATATTGAGAGAAATAATCAGCTTTCAGCAGGGAATATTATTTTTAGATGGGGCAGGAATATGATTTGTGACAGTGAGGATATAAATGGGGGCCTAAAAGAGAAAATATAACAAAAGTGGGTAGAGTTATGAAGACATTTATGAAGATATTGGGTATGGAAGATGTGAATTCAGTAGTAGTAACTCGGAAAGAATTTACATACAATTCCCCAAGTTACAATAACTGGTCTAGACACGACTGAAATATTTCACAGGAACACGTGCATTTATTTGAGAACTTTGACTTTCATCCAGTATCTGTTTCAGATCATGTGCCAAAAATAACTAAGATGGAAATACATGGTAATGAAGGAAAAATGAAACACTGGTGCTTCTATACCTACCTATTTAAAAGATAAGAAATTATTCAGAAGTTATTAGGGAAGATAGGAAGTTCTTCAGAAGTTATATTTAGTTAATGGGTAAAATGAAAGTGGAGTTTAAAAGTAGGTTAGAAATAAAAGAAAAGGGATATGGTTAAGAAGTAATACAAGTTATTTAGAGAAAATGTTAAAGTGTTTCAGAATAAAGGGAATCTCACGGAACAAAAAGAAGCACAACTGCAGAGTGATAATGAGAAAATAAAGGACTACCTGGATAATATGCATGAGTTTAGAAAGGTTGCTGTTAAGCAACTGTTTATTTTGGTAATAATATGAGAGCACAAAAACTTTTAACAAAACAACTTAGACAACAGAAAGTAGCAAGGGTTGTTGCCAAAACTGGGAGCCTGTAACAAGAAAAATAACTAGAGATCCTGTAGAGGTATAAGAGATATTTTGGAAGTTTTACAAAAATATATCTAAAGCATAAAACTGTAGAAGTCAAGAAAAGGTACAAATAGAAATATTATCAGAGGACCTATACATGCCAAGGTTAGAGGTAGATGAGGCTAAACTTCTTCTTTCAGCTGCACCCGTTAGGGGTTGGCACAGTGGATTGTTTCTGAGGTTGATGATGCTCAACAACTCACTTTTAAGATAAAAATGGTGATGTTTAACCAATCTGCAGAGAAGTCTCAAGGCATAGATGGGTATCCCTGTGGAAGTTTGGAAGCTGGGAGGGAAGAAAGTGATAAAGATCTGGAAGGTTTTGTTTAACAGTATTTTAAAAGGAGGGGGCAGAACATCCTGGAAAAACTGTGGTGGCTGAAATAATTAAATTAATTAAATTAATGGTAAAGACGCTCAGGTCCAGCTTCATATAGGTCAACTTCAATTTTAAACCATGATTATAAAGTATAAAAAAGAAATGCACTTGTTGAGATAAATAAACCACTAGAAATAAATACAAAAATGTGTAACAACAAACACCAGCGGAATAAAACAGTGCCAGCAGTTTAAAAAAAAAATATTTGCACATAAAAATTAAAAAGATAAGCACTTTCACATCTGCTTCATCAGACCTTCTACAAGAAAGAATGAACTGGCATGATTATATATGCAGACATCAACCAAACTGAGGCAAACAGGTTGAACCAGTCACTTGACGCATTATATTAAACCAAGCATAAATATAGCACGTGCATAATAAAAAACAATTAAACTAATAAGACAACCTATGTAGGAAGTAAAATCACTCAAACATTCCTGGAAAATGTAACAATGCACTTTCAGTACTGAGCCAATATTGATCTGTTTGAAGCAAATACTATAAGTAAAAAAGGTACAACAACATACATATAATATGTAAAAGAAATGTATATAAATCAATAAAAATGTAAAAAATATACATATTTTGACATTATATATATTTTAATAACACTCAGCAGCTATCACTTTCTAAGGCTTCATCCCTTTAGAATGGGTCTTAAGGGAACTTTTTCATTAAGACCACTGCCCTGATCTGCTCTTAATCTTATCATCCAGTTGATCTCCCTCATTTCATTAAGGTTTCTAATATCAACACCTCAAACACTAGGGTTTATCTTGTCAATCACCATAAACTTAAAAGAGTGTCTCATATCAGTGGTCATAATATGTTTAGACAAAGCATTATTGGCAGAAGCACAATGGATACTGTATAAATGCTCCCTAATCCTGTCTTTCAGAGGTCTATCCATCTTGCCTACATAAAATGCTCAGCAGACCATGCAGCTGGCAAGGTGGACCACATGTGGAGTCTGACAGGTTGCGTGAATCTTAAAATTAACAAAACAAAGCCCCATTCAAACAGTCAGGAAAAGTCTTTAATTAACAAAGCATAAAATCCAACCACATTGAGCGCTTTCGTCTGCTCAAAGCAGACTTCATCAGAATAAAGAATCAATAGTGCCTCTAATTTTTATACAATTCTTTAACCTCAACAATTATTCAATAATTAATAAATTGATTAAAAGAATCAAATTAAAACATTTTTTATGCAAAGTGGGTTCTCACAACTTGGTTAACCCCTTAATGTTTTATATGTTCTTAAACCTAACCAATGAAGTGCAGCTATGCTAAAAAATTGTATGTTTAATTGTTGTATACATTTAAATGTAAACAAGTGAATGTGTATTAAAAACAATTTAATAATTCTTTTTGTGATGTGTATTTAAAATGTTTTTTGAAAAAGAAAAGTAATTTGGCAACGTCAAAAAAAGTAAACTGTGTTTCAAATCAATATACAAAGAAATTTATAAAGAAATTTTAGTTGTTGTAGTTGTGGGACAACCTAAAATAATATAATTTGGTTAATTTCAAGACAGTGTACACAATAAATTTTAAACTTTAAAACTTTTTACATTAATGTGAACCAAGTAATATAAAATACAATAAATACTTATTAAAAAATGTTCATATTAAAAATTAAATATTATATGTTAAATGTTTAATAAAATATAATATACAAATGTTCTAAAATTGATTCTCCTTTTGTCCAATATATCATTATATTGTTAAATATTGATAATGATAATGGTCAAACCGAGGCAGCTTTGTCAATCAATATAGCTTTTATATTAATATATTCATTGAGACCAGGAAAATAATTGGACTTAAGTCTCAACTGCCACTTTGTCTCCCTTTGTAATAGGATGTTCTTGGTGTCACCTCCTCTGGTGTCTGTTTTTATCAATTCTAAAATTGCAAACTTAAAATCTGTAAAACCTTCACAAAATAGAGAATGTTTGTAGAGGGCACTAGTCTCCTTTTTTACCTTAATGTCATTCATATGTTCGTAGATTCTCTCTCTAAGTGCCCTCTCGGTTTTACCCACATAGAAGGAGGGACATTTAGTACACGTGGCTAAATAAACTAACATCCTACTACGACAATTGCCTTTACAAAATGTAACCTTACTATTAAGACCATTTTTAAGAATTGTATCTTTCACCTGATTAATGTGTGTACATTGTCTACAACTACCACACCTTGTTGTTCCTTTCTTTTTGTTCTTGTCAAATTATATTTTCCTTCTTTCAAACAATCTTTTAAAATTCATACCTGTCTTGTATGTCAATAAGGGTTTATTTCCAACTATCTCATAAATTTCCTTGTTAGTCTTCATAATGGACCAGTTATTTTCCAAAATTTTGCTGAAACAATCTGAAAACTCATTGTATTCAACAATACATGCACCTGAAAAATCTTTGGTGTCATCCTTCTTATTGTCATTGTGTGTCAACTTTTGACCTAACAGGGGTTTAAACTTAGTCCCCCACCCTAAATAAACTTCCTCCAAGGTTTCACCTACTAACTGTTTGGGATATCCTCTTTCTAAAAATTTTTCCATTAAAAATACAAACTCAAACAGTAAATCATTGCGTTCTGAAGTCATCCTTGCAATTCTAACAGCCTGTCCCTTAATAATGCTTTTCTTTTGATGAAGAGGGTGTAGGCTGTTGAAGTGAAGATAACTATTGCACCAAGTATTTTTTCGGAAAATATTGGACTTAAAACCTTTTGCCTTTTTACTGAGAGTGATGTCCAAATAATTTATACTGTTGTGCTGTACTTCATAAGTAAAGGACAAAAAATTGGTGGTTTCATTTATATATTTCATGAATTTCTCCAATTCACCATCTTGGTCTTCTTCCCAAACAAGGAAAATATCATCCAAAAACCTGAGGTAAATTTTAATGTTTTTCATAAATTTACTAGAAAAAATATATTTCTCCTCCCATCCAAGGAGAACAAGATTAGCATAAATGTGGGTGCATGCTGCCCCCATAGCCACCCCCATCACTTGTTTGTAATATTTTCCTTGGAACAAAATGAAATTGTTATGCAATACAACTTCAGTTAATTCTAATACCAGTAACTTAATGTCTAATGGGCCCTCAAAATGCTTATTAACACTGTTCTCAAAATGGTCAAACCCCCTGTCTCTGGGAATACACGTAAAAAGGTCCTTAACATCTATAGTAACCAGTTTACAAGTTTCTGACCACAACTGGTCATTTATTTCACCCAGAAAGTCCCAGGAGTCCTGTACCAAATGTTTTTGCTTCTTTACTGTTTCTTTTAATGTTTGGTCAATGAAAACTGCCAGTGGGTGGGTCTTGGAATTTTTCGCTGAAACTATGGTGCGAAAAGGAGGTTCCAAGATATTTTTGTGTATCTTGGGTATTCCAAAAAATTGGGGTATATGTGGGCACTTTTGTTTCAAAAAATTGTAACTCTCAATATTTATTCTGTTCTCTATAAGGTACTCTTCCAACAGGGAGTCTATCCTTTTATAAGCTATTTGAACTTCATTGAATGAAACCGTAGTGTAGGTTTCATTGTCATTCAACAAGGTGGTTAACAGGTCATTGTAAACTTCCTGATAAAAAATGACCACTCCCCTACCTTTATCTGGTTGCATAAATCTTAGATTTACATCTTCCCTTAATGATTTCAAAAGTTTCCCCTCCTCTTCTTTTAAGTTGTTTGTTATAGTTCCTCCCCTGAATTTACCATATATTTCATATATTTCGTTGGTTACTATAGTTTCAAAGGTGTTGATAACCAAATGTAATGGGGGGTTAAAAATGCTCCTCCTAGTTAAGGTTGGAAGAATGTAAGATGTATCTCTCTCTGTGGTGTTACCTTGTATATTGTTGTTAAAAAGTTTTTTGTGATGGTTAATTATTCTCAAGTTCAATTTTCTAAGATATAACTTCAATTCCAACAGTATATTCGCCAAATCACCACGAGTAGATCTAACAAATTTAAAACCCCTTGAAAACAATTCGAAATGTTGTTTTTCCAATTTCATACTAGTATAATTATGTATTTTGAAACCTTTATATTGAGAGGTAATCCCATTTTTTTCTTGTCTAATTACATCTATCTCCCTCTCCTCCCCCTGGTTTTCCAAGCAAAATCGCTCCCACCCATATATTCTTGTGGGCCTGGGTCTGAGGGGATTCATTGCTTGCTGGCCAGTCTTTCTGATCTTCAGGGCCCTAAAAAAGATTTTTTTGGTTCCTGGAAAGAATCTATTTCATCTAAATATCCATTTCTTCTTTCAGTGTATTTTCCCTGTTCAAGTCTGTCATGAAATTCCACCCTCTTAGTTCTCTCAAGGTCATTCTGGTTAAGGGTGGTCCTATCATTTTTACTCAACTGGTTTCCTGTATTTTTCCATACTTTTTGAAAAGGAAGAGGGTAGCTTTTGCCCTTCTTATATTGTTCTCTATCTCTTAATAATTTGCTCTGCTTCCTCTCATATACCTTGTCAATTTTACTTTCAATTCTTTTCAAAATTTTAAAATACAAACTCTCATATTCCTCAAATAATAAATCATTTACTATGTCACTTTGAACACTATTCACCTCATTTAAAAGTTTCTTAAGCTGCACTTCATTATATTTAATTAGTTTAGATATTAAAGCAAAACCACAGTCATCAAAAAAAAAATAAAAATCCGACAAAACATTTTCTGTATCGTTAATACCAGATGGATATTTATAAAACCTTAGTCCCTGAGGGACTATCTTGTTAACTAAACATTGGTGTAAATAGTTGTTGTCTATTTGAAGACATTTGTACTTGTATAACATTTTCTCAAACTCAAACATCTTTTCTTGTAAAGTTATTTCTTTGTGTCTAACCACATTTCCTTTGGGTTGTTGCAACCCTTCACGATTAAGAGTTCAAAGACTTGTCAAATAAGTACGCTTTGTCTAAAATGTCTTTATAACCAATTGAATAAAATTCCGTAGCCCCCACAGGCTGCCGCGGCTTATTAGAATGAAATGCCGCTATTTCTGTTATGTGAGCATTAACATGTACAGTACCTTTAGGGTTTAATGTTTTACGTTAAACAGCGGCATTTCATTCTAATAAGCCACGGGGAGACAAGAAAAAAATGGGATTACCTCTCAATATAAAGGTTTCAAAATATATAATTATACTAGTTTGAAATTGGAAAAACAACATTTCGAATTGTTTTCAAGGGGTTTTAAATTTGTTAGATCTACTCATGGTGATTTGGCGAATATACTGTTGGAATTGAAGTTATATCTTAGAAAATTGAACTTGAGAATAATTAACCATGACAAAAAACTTTTTAACAACAATATACAAGGTAACACCACAGAGAGAGATACACCTTACATTCTTCCAACCTTAACTAGGAGGAGCATTTTTAACCCCCCATTACATCCGGTTATCAACACCTTTGAAACTATAGTAACCAACGGAATATATGAAATATATGGTAAATTTAGGGGAGGAACTATAACAAACAACTTAAAAGAAGAGGAGGGGAAACTTTTGAAATCATTAAGGGAAGATGTAAATCTAAGATTTATGCAACCAGATAAAGGTGGGGGAGTGGTCATTTTTTATCAGGAAGTTTACAATGACCTGTTAACCACCTTGTTGAACGACAATGAAACCTACACTATGGTTTCATTCAATGAAGTTCAAATAGCTTATTAAAGGATAGACTCCCTGTTGGAAGAGTACCTTATAGAGAACAGAATAAATATTGAGAGTTACAATTTTTTGAAACAAAAGTACCCACATTTACCCCAATTTTTTGGAATACCCAAGATACACAAAAATATCTTGGAACCTCCTTTTTGCCCCATAGTTTCAGCGAAAAATTCCAAGACCCACCCACTGGCAGTTTTCATTGACCAAACATTAAAAGAAACAGTAAAGAAGCAAAAACATTTGGTACAGGACTCCTGGGACTTTCTGGGTGAAATAAATGACCAGTTGTGGTCAGAAACTTGTAAACTGGTTACTATAGATGTTAAGGACCTTTTTACGTGTATTCCCAAAGACAGGGGGTTTGACCATTTTGAGAACAGTGTTAATAAGCATTTTGAGGGCCCATTAGACATTAAGTTACTGGTATTAGAATTAATTGAAGTTGTATTGGATAACAATTTCATTTTGTTCCAAGGAGAATATTACAAACAAGTGATGGGGTGGCTATGGGGGCAGCATGCGCCCCCATTTATGCTAATCTTGTTCTCCTTGGATGGGAGGAGAAATATATTTTTTCTAGTAAATTTATGAAAAACATTAAAATTTACCTCAGGTTTTTGGATGATATTTTCCTTGTTTGGGAAGAAGACCAAGATGGTGAATTGGAGAAATTCATGAAATATATAAATGAAACCACCAATTTTTGTCCTTTACTTACGAAGTACAGCACAACAGTATAAATTATTTGGGCATCACTCTCAGTAAAAAGGCAAAAGGTTTTAAGTCCAATATTTTCCGAAAAAATACTTGGTGCAATAGTTATCTTCACTTCAACAGCCTACACCCTCTTCATCAAAAGAAAAGCATTATTAAGGGACAGGCTGTTAAAATTGCAAGGATGACTTCAGAACACAATGATTTACTGTTTGAGTTTGTATTTTTAATGGAAATATTTTTAGAAAGAGGATATCCCAAACAGTTAGTAGGTGAAACCTTGGAGGAAGTTTATTTAGGGTGGGGGACTAAGTTTAAACCCCTGTTAGGTCAAATGTTGACACACAATGACAATAAGAAGGATGACACCAAAGATTTTTCAGGTGCATGTATTGTTGAATACAATGAGTTTTCAGATTGTTTCAGCAAAATTTTGGAAAATAATTGGTCCATTATGAAGACTAACAAGGAAATTTATGAAATAGTTGGAAATAAATCCTTATTGACATACAAGACAGGTATGAATTTTAAAAGATTGTTTGAAAGAAGGAAAATATCATTTGACAAGAACAAAAAGAAAGGAACAACAAGGTGTGGTAGTTGTAGACAATGTACACACATTAATCAGGTGGAAGATACAATTCTTAAAAATGGTCTTAATAGTAAGGTTACATTTATTTTGTAAAGGCAATTGTCGTAGTAGGATGTTAGTTTATTTAGCCACGTGTACTAAATGTCCCTCCTTCTATGTGGGTAAAACCGAGAGGGCACTTAGAGAGAGAATCTACGAACATATGAATGACATTAAGGTAAAAAAGGAGACTAGTGCCCTCTACAAACATTCTCTATTTTGTTAAGGTTTTACAGATTTTAAGTTTGCAATTTTAGAATTGATAAAAACAGACACCAGGGGAGGTGACACCAAGAACATCCTATTACAAAGTGAGATAAAGTGGCAGTTGAGACTTAAGTCCAATTATTTTCCTGGTCTCAACGAATATATTAATATAAAAGCTATATTGATTGACAAAGCTGCCTCGGTTTGACCATTATCATTATCAATATTTAACAATATAATGATATATTAGACAAAAGGAGAATCAATTTTAGAACATTTGTATATTATATTTTATTAAACATTTAACATATAATATTTAATTTTTAATATGAAAATTTTTTAATAAGTATTTATTGTATTTTATATTACTTGGTTCACATTAATGTAAAAAGTTTTAAAGTTTAAAATTTATTGTGTACACTGTCTTGAAATTAACCAAATTATATTATTTTAGGTTGTCCCACAACTACAACAACTAAAATTTTTTTATAAATTTCTTTGTATATTGATTTGAAACACAGTTTACTTTTTTAGACGTTGCCAAATTACTTTTCTTTTTCAAAAAACATTTTAAATACACATCACAAAAAGAATTATTAAATTGTTTTTAATACACATTCACATGTTTACATTTAAATGTATACAACAATTAAACATACAATTTATTAGCATAGCTGCACTTCATTGGTTAGGTTTAAGAACATATAAAACATTAAGGGGTTAACCAAGTTGTGAGAACCCACTTTGCATAAAAAATGTTTTAATTTGATTCTTTTAATCAATTTATTAATTATTGAATAATTGTTGAGGTTAAAGAATTGTATAAAAATCAGAGGCACTATTGATTCTTTATTCTGATGCAGTCTGCTTTGAGCAGACGAAAGCGCTCAATGTGGTTGGATTTTATGCTTTGTTAATTAAAGACTTTTCCTGACTGTTTGAACGAATCTTAAAATTAAACCTACATCCATTACCAGGATGTTGAAAGCGCCCACTACTGTCTACATAGTTACAAAAATTACATGCTCCTCATGCCAATTTACTGGTTCCATACTCAGACACACCAGGTTTCTGGTTATCTGGATAGCATAATAAACTTTTTAGATTTTTCTTATTCTTGTATAAGTATCTAGGAGTATCAGCTACAAGCCTCTGGATGTTGGGGTCAGTTGTTATGTTCCAGTATCTCTTAATGGCATTCATTGTCATCCTAGTGTCAGTAGTGTATGTTAGGGTAACAGAGATATTAGTAGGTCTAGTTGGAGTTGGTCTCCCACCATTGGAATCAGTGGAGTGTTCAAAGTAGTATGGTCTGGCTATACTGGATCTGAGTGGAGGTATGCTACAAAGTATATCATCAACCTCTCTTTCTTTATAGCCTCTGTCAGTCATCTTGCCTTTTAAGAGTAATAACTCAGATTTAAAACCATCATCTGTCCAATTCAGTCTAGATGCTCTTAGCCCCCTGTCCCTTAACAATATTCCTAAACATATGTGATGGATGCATGCTAGCTCAATGCAACAGGGAATTACTATAACAGCATTTCCTATATATACCAGTACAGAGGGAACCATCAACCTGTCTAGTTAAAAGCACATCCAAAAGGTCAGCTTGAGTGTCTATTTACTATGATTCCTTACCAGGCTGGCTTGACTTATGTAGGTAGATACTTGTCCAAGTACAGTGCATATGATCCTTCAGCGTGTCACTTGATAGATGTTTGTATGAGAATAGTACTTGAAAATAATATTCTTGTCTTTGATTATGTTTATTACCAACAAAGAGGTGGCATGGCTATGGGCACCTCTAGTGCCAATAGCTACACCAATATGGTCATGGCCCAATGGGAAGAGGATTGTATGTTTTCAACACAGAGTTTTCATCAATATGTCCTGTTGTATCATAAATTTGTGGGCAAACTGTTTCTTGTTTGGACAGGCCATCCTGATGAGTTAATCAAGTTCCATCAAGATTTGAACTCCTCTACCAGTTTTTTGAAATTTTCTCTGAACTATTCAGATATTCAAGCTGAAATTTTGGATATGCTTTTAACTAGACAGGTTGATGGTTCCCTCTGTACTGGTATATATAGGAAACCCTGTTATAGGAATTCCCTGTTGCATCGAGATAGCATGCATCCATCACATGTGTTTAAGAATATAATTAAGGGACAAGGGTTGAGAGCCTCTAGGCTGAATGGGACAGATGATGGTTTTAAATCTGAATTGCTATGCTTAAAAGGTAAGCTGACTGACAGAGGCTATAAAGAAAAGGAGGTTGATGATATACTTTGTAGCATACCTCCACTCGGATCCAGTATAGCCAGACAGTACTACTCTGAACACTCCACTGATTTCAATGGTAGGAGACCAACTCCAACTAAACCTACTAATATCTCTGTTCCCCTAACTTACACTACTGACACTAGGATGACAACGAATGCCATTAAGAGAGACTGGAACATATTAACAACTGACCCCAACACCCAGAGGCTTGTAGGTGACACTCCTAGAGTCTTATACAACAATAAGAAAAATCTAAAAAGGTTATGCTATCCAGATAACAGGAAACGTGGTGTGTCTGAGTGTGGAGCCAGTACATTGGCATGTGGAGCATGTAATTTTTGTAACTATGTAGACAGTAGTGGGTCCTGATAATGGACATAGGTTTAATTTTAAGGTACAGGCAACCTGTCTGACTCCATATGTGGTCTACCTTGCTAGATGCATGGTCTGCCAAGCAATTTATGTAGGCAAGATGGATAGACCTCTGAAGACAGGATTAGGGACCATTTATATAGTATCCATTGTGCTTCTGCCAATAATGCCTTGTCCAAACATGTTATGACCACTGATATGAGACACTTTTTTAATTTCATGGTGATTGACAGGATAAACCTCAGTGTTCAAGGTGGTGATATTGGAAACCTTACTGAAATGAGGGAAGTCAACTGGATGATAAGATTAAGAGCTGATCAGGGCAGTGGTCTTAATGAAAAAGTTCCCTTAAGACCCATTCTAAAGGGATGAAGCCTTAGAAAGTAATAACTGCTGAGTGTTATTAAATATTTTATTGTACGTTTTTTTACTTTTTATAGTATTTCCTTCAAACAGGTCAATGGTGGCTCAGTACTGAAAGTGCATTGTTACATTTTCCAGGAATGTTTGAGTGATTTACATAGGTTGTCTTATTAGTTTAATTGTTTTTTATTATGCATATGCTATATTTATGCTTGGTTCGATATAATGCTTCAAGTGACTTGTTCAACCTGTTTGGCCCAGTTTGATTGATGTCTGCATATATAAGCATGCTAGCTCATTCATTCTTGTAGAAGGTCTGAGGAAGCGGATGTGAAAGTGTTTACCTTTTTAATTTTTATGAGCGAATAAACTTTTTTTATAACTCCTGGCACTGTTTTTATTCCACTGGTGTTTGCTGTTACACATGATTATAACGTGTTAATGTCTATAATGGCTAACAGAATGGCAAATGTGTTATCAAAATTGATAGACATTGATCAATGTGGTTTTGTGAAGGGGAGCCTAACATTTGACGACATTAATAGAACAGTAATGATCCAGAGGGAAGCAGAATGTAAGAAAATACCTCTGTTGTTGGTGGGTCTTAATGCAGCTGAACCACTTGAAAGAGTAAGCTTGAATTTAATGAGTAGGGCAAAGGAAGAATTTGAATTCCATAACAAAATAATGAAGTTAATTAGGAAGATATATGAGGAATTGAAGGCAAAAATTAAAGTGGGAGTGTTCCTTTCTGAGAAGTTGTACCTGAATAAAGGAACTCTGCAGAGGAGTCCTCTTTCTCCTTTTTTATTTGCATTATATTTGGAACAATTGGCAAAGAAAGTAAGAGACTCAGAAACTGAAGAATATAATTAGTATATCAATCCAGAAAACTTGGCTTTACTTGCAGACAATATTATTTCATACCTGATAAAACCAGAAAAGGACATCTGAGTGTTGTGGAACATTCTGAGATAGTATGAAGTTTTTACAAGATATAAAATGAATGAAGATAAAACAAAGGCAATAGCTGTAAAGTGTGCAACCACACATTAATTTGTTCAGCAATACCCATATTTATGTGGGACATGATAAAATGAAATATTTAGGAGTATGGGTTAAAAAGGAGTCTGTTATGGCAGCTAAGGATATGTGGGAAGAGTCTACAGTAAAAATAATATAGAAATTGAGAAAGTGGAAGCTGTCGTCTGTGGATATGGATAACAAGATGCCATCAATGACAATGTTTTCAGTCTGGCATATATTTATCAACCAGAAGACAGGTTGTGGTTAGTAATTAAAAAAGAGTTGAAAACATTGATCTGGGAGGGGAAGAGAACGAGTCAAGTGGGATAAGTTGTTCCTTCTAATAGAACAAGATGGTTTAGGAATGTTTGATTTGAAGGGATATTTTAGATCTACACAGATGTGGCATTTTTATATAATACAAGCAGAAAGTTGCCCTTCAAGGTAGAGGAGATGATGATAAAACAAGTAGAAAATTCAAGAAATAATGAGAGAGTGGGATTTTGGATGCATATCCTTAAGGAGAATAACATCATAGGTTCATAGGTTCATAGGTTCATACTAGGCTATCTGCCCTGGGGCAATTATAAGCCTAGCCCGATTCTGTATGGCTTACGCCACCCCTTGATTTGAGTATACTGTGCCCTTTTTAAGGTTTAGTTTACTGTGCCTCTGTCTAATAGTGACATGGGAGTAATCCCTGGGACAAACCTACGATCCCCCTTCCACCTATCGAGATTCTTCTTGAAGAGATTCAGTGAGGTGCTCTGCCTCACATGAGCTGGAATTCTATTCCAGAGTGAAGGGAGCCTCTGGGTTATGAACCTGTCCCTCCAGCAAGTTCTATTTTTTCTGTGCTGAGGTTCAAGTCCCTCGGGCGTGTGGCTCTTAAGGGATTTAGATTTACTGAGGTGGAGCATGTCCATTAATTCTGGATTTGACATAGCTTTGTATGTCAGGCATAGATCGCCTCGAAGTAGGCGGCATGCAACTGAGTAGAGCTGGAGTTTTTTTAACCGAGCAGCATATGGCATCTGTTTGAGACCCTTGATCCTCTTGGTGAGATACTTTTGGGGTCTTTCTAATTGCTGCAGGTGTCGGGTAAGGTACATCCCAAAAGCGGCATTGTATTCTATGATGGGCCTAATGAGGGATGAATAAAGGGGCACGATTACCTCTCTTGATCTAGATGTGAAACCCTTTGTGATGAGGTGGGCTATGTAGAAGGTCTTTCTAACCACTTTGCAATGTGGTTTTCAAAGGAGAGATTGCTATCAACTTGGGTCCCCAGGTCCCTAATAACTTTCTCTGTACTTAATGGGTTTCCGCCTATGTGGTAATTTGTGGGCACATTGTTTTTGCCAAAGGGTATGACTATACATTTTTTGGCATTTAGCTTTAAACCATGGCGCTGGCACCAGTTATCTGTCTCTGTGAGACCTTTTTGAAGGATGTTTGTGTCAGCTGGAGAGTTGATTATGGCACCCAGTTTGCAGTCGTCTGTGAACTTGGTGAGCCATAGTCCTCCCATGTTTGCCTGTACCTCGGAAAAGTATATACCGAACAAGAGTGGTCCCAGGACAGAACCTTGTGGGATGCCACTTGTGACCGGTTTTGAGTCTGACATGGCTCCAGCAACTCTCACTCTGTGGGTTCTGTCTTTGAGCCAGTTTGTGACCCATCTTGTGACATAGGGGTTTATATTTAAGCTGGATAGCTTATCTATGATGCCCGAGTGGGGTATTGTGTCAAATGCCTTTGCAATGTCCAGATAGGCTGTGTGGACTACCTTCCCTTCATCTATAGCTTTGGTGACTGTTTCAAAGAAGTCAACCAGGTTCAAAAGGCAGGATCTGCCCTTGACAAAGCCGAACTGGGTAGGATCTAGTGTCTGTAGGTCACCAATGTCTTTGTTTATGAGCTCCATGATGATCCTCTCCATAGCCTTGCAGACTAAGCTAGTCAGGCTTATGGGGTGATAGTTTCCAGGGTCCATAGAGGCTCCATCTTTGTAGAGTGGGACCACTGTTGCTGTACACCATTCTGTGGGCACATATCCTGTAGTGAGGCTGAGATTGTATAGCTGTTTTATTTGAGGGATTAGTTCCTCTTGGAGTTCATGTAGGACGCAACCTGGGGCGCCATCTGGTCCCATGGAAGCAGTGTTTTTTGCTTTGGAGAGGGCAGCCTTCACCTGAGCATCAGAGATGTTTGGGAGGCAGCCCTCTGCCGGGATAGATACTTGATCTTTTGGGGGGGGGGGTGGAGAAGTTTCCACTGAACCTGTCTGCCAGGATATTGGCGATGTCTGTGGGTTCAGTGTATTTTTTGTCATTTAGAATCAACTCAGAACAAGTCTGGGAGTTGCATCCCAGGTTTCTAACATAACTGAAAAAAGCCTTATGATTGTCTTTGGTGTTCTGTGCAATTTTTCTCTCGAAGCTGGCCTTGGAAGATTTTATGAGGGATCGCAATTTTTTGCTAGTACTGATCAGAGATGCCTTCCCTATTAGGGATTTTGCTCTATCATGTAGTAGCTTCCTCCTTCTATTGTACAGTTTATTTATGGCAGGGGTCCACCAGACTGGACGCCTGCCTTTGGATGATTGGGTCTTGGTTTTGTTTGGGATAGCATGATCCATGCATTCCTGGAGATGTCCGTAGAATGCGTTTATATAGGATTCTGCAGTTTGGGCCATAGTTTCCACTGGCCCTGGGGCCTTGAAGGATTCCACTTCAGTTTTGAGAAGTGAGAAGTTCGCTTTTGAGAAGTTTTTCACTGTGGTTTTCTGGGCTGGGGGTGGGGTCGGGATGTGGACATCCAGTGAAATTAATTTATGGTCTGATCTTACCAATGAGGGATATACTTCTGGTGTGGAGCATAGAGCCCCCATGTTGGTAATGATCAGGTCTAGTATGTTGTCCCCTCTTGTGGGAGTGGTGACTAGTTGTTCCATAGCATTTGAGTTTATAAATTCCAGGAACCTTTGGGCTAAGGTGCTGGGGCTTGAGTAGTGCTCCCAGTCAATGTTTGGGTAGTTGAAGTCACCCAATATAATGGGGTTCGGAGAGGTTTTCATGTTCTCCAATGTTTTCAGGAAAGCCGAGTGGGATTCCTGACTTTGAGAGGGTGGTCTGTAGGATGCTATAAACTGAAAAGCAGTCTTGCCCACTGTTAGTTGCACATGGATGGTCTCCGATACTTTGTGCAATGCCACTAACCTGGAGGTGTGGATATCCTTGATAAATATGGAAACTCCCCCTCCTTTTGTGGTTCGGTCCGGGTTTTGGGGCCGTAAAGCATGATATGAGGTATAGCCTGGTAGTGCTGGGATGCTCTCTGGAGTCTTGAATCAGGTTTCTGTCACTGCACAGATATCAATGTTCTCCATACTGAGGAGAGCTTCGAGTGCGTGCATCTTGGAGTTAAGACTTCTGGCATTTAGCAGCATTACACTTAGTTTCTTGTTCCTCATACAGTCCTCATCAGTCATACAAAATATTATATTCATAAAGTAGTGGTGAGTATTCTAAGAAATAAGCCAGCACGAGAATGCAGAAAGAAGACTTTGCCAAGAGGGATGACTGCTATTAGTGGTACAGAGAATAAGCAAGAGGGAGACTGGAATGTACTGCTAGATGCTGGCAAAGGAACCAAGGTTTTGGGGGCAAATAGAGAGGTGAAGGTAAGAGAATGGGAAGAGGCCAGAAAGGCATTTGGACTACATCTAGAGACTGCCTTCCCATGGATTGATATCAGAGTATAGGCAAAGAGAAAGGGATAGGGGAATCCTAAGTGAAAGTCCTATACTGCTAGTGTTTTTAGTTGAACCAACAACAGAAGTTGTTGTTAAAATGGATAATTAGTAGGGCATGTAAAATATTGCATAATATTTATAGGAATCAATTAGTAGAGATTAGAAAATATTGGGAAGAGCGACTGGATATGTAATTTACAAAGAAACAATGGTAGGACATATGTATGAATCCCAAAAATACAACAAAGTGTAGAAGATTTAGGATTTTTGTTCAGAAGTGTTTGCATAGGTATTTTTATACCCCAAGTAGACTCCAAATAATATTCCTCAGGTAGATGGCAAATGTTGGAGGTGTGATAGAATAGAATGAGGTAACTGTAGACATATGTTTTGGGGGTACAATGAACTGGCAGATTTTAAAACCACCCTACAGAATACTGTTTCAGAAATACTGGGAAAGTGAATGGGTATAAATAAGGAATTTATATTTTGAACTGGTATATAGGATTTGAATTGTCTACACACAGTAAGGCCTTGTTAAATTTAATTCTAGTGGCTACCAAAAAAACAATTACTAGAAAATGGAAATCAAAATTTAAACAAACCATATTTGAAGTAGTGAATATTGTAACAGAGATAAAAGAAGTAGAAGTTGTACCTTTATAAAAGGGTAGCAGCAAATTACATAGAATAAATCGATATTGTGAAAATAGTACAGAGAAAACTTTTGGAGGAGGATTGAGATTTAAGGGAAGGCAAGAACTGAGCAATTTATGTAATGTTTGATTGATGATATTGTACAGAAAAACATATGTGATGTATAATTTTTGTATCAGTGAGCATCCTGATGCATGTAAGTGGCCCCATGGCACAGAGGGATAAATCCCTTACTGTGATCCTGATGACCTATATTTAGCTAGCAGCATGGGAGCTGGAGAGACTGCATGGGGGCAGGATGGGAGTGAGTGAGTGAGTGATGTTGGCTCACTCATTCTGGAAGGAGAGAGAGAGAGAGAACAAATTACTAGGTTTGGTGCAGTATAACAGCTTATGTGTCTAACAATCTGTTTATAGTCTGTTTACTGCAAAGCGGGTGTACCACTTAGTAAGAGGTTCAGCCTGAGCAGAATGGGTATTCACCTACTGATACATCCTCTATGCAGTGCTTTTAATGCTGCCAAGTATTAGGAGGGGTTAGGTCACACTATCCTGTAGCAGCTGGATGTTGCACTAGTATTATTTATCTCCTCACTGGCCCAAGATGTCAGTTAAGTTGAGCTTGGTGGAGGCTATGGGGCGGGTCTAGTAGACCCAGTAAATAAGGATAAATGCTGGTGGTTTCTGATGGTCAGCTACGGAAAAGGTAAAGGAGCAAAAAACTGTGATGGTACTGGAGTATGAACTGATATTAAAGCCATGCATCAGTTACGCTGCACAATATTAACAATGTCTTACAAATATGTTTTCAGTCCTAACTCTTCTCAGGCTATTTTTATCTGAAATTATTCTAGCCATACTTTAGACTGTATTTTTAAATTCTATAATATAAATCTAAGACTATTCTTGTCAAATGTTTTTCTATCTGGATTTGCATATTTAGCTATAGCCATTGCTATATGACCATACAGTCAGTGTATACTATATGAATATGAAAACCTGCTGACTTAATATTTATCTGTATGTCTAGAAAAAACTGAACACTGCTACAGATGCTCTAGAATTAAAACTGAAATACATTACAGAGCTCCAGCTTAAGCAGGCAGAGAAGATCGATTATATACAGGTGAGGAAATCTGCTTCTTTCTTTGTTTCTTGAAAATTGCTGAGTGCGAATATACTGTGAATGAATGTAACTATAATACATAAGAAACAAAATAAGAGTTGTAGAGCTTGTCTAGAGAAATGCACAAACGTAATTCTAAATAGTTCCTATTACAGTATATGGTCGTACTTCTATGCACCCTTAGCCAGGTACCTCTTAGCTCAGTGCCTTCAGATAAAGAAAGTTTTAAATATTTATAATGCTGCATTTACATTGAATACAATAAGCTAATTCACAGTCAGAAATCTACAAATGTGTTTTTCATGAATTGTAAGGCAATTTTTGATAGCACATCTAACATAATTTCTAGAACTGATTCTTACTATAAACCTTAAATGGCCACTCAGATATCCCTTAAAGTTCTTGTATTTACCTTTTTTTATTTGGAATTCTTGATCTGGCCCCAGATGTCAGTTAAGTTAAGCTTGGTGGAATTCCTGTATATCAGTTCAATTGTTTTTTTCTCACAACTTATTTCAGATTTATTACTCACTGACATATTTTCCAGAACATGCTAGAGGTTGGGTGGGTGGGGCACCAGAAGGGTACTTTGAGAGATGGAAAGGACATTACCCCAACCCTTTCACATAGCTACAGCATACATAATCTCACACGGCTATTTAGTTTCTTGAAAACAAACATACCTACAAATATGGAAAAAGACACATATATTTAATATTTGCATCAGTAGAAGGAAAGCAGCTGGCTACTGCTACTGTATAAAAATGTATGACAATGCTAAGGAGGGAGGCCTGCTGAATGTATGTGTAAATGTGGAAGAAATCTCTATTGCAGTTAATTCGGTATCAAAGACAAAATCTAGTACCAGTGTAGATAGATGTACAGTGACAACAGCAATGAGATTCTAGTGACACTTCAACTATTCTTTGTTTGTGGCCTGAGGAAATTTGGAGCAAAAGCAGTAGAAACTGTCTAAAGATGGTATCATTTGTTTTGCATTACCCCAGCACATTTAAACACTGCCAGAGTGACTGCTACAGTGAGTTCTTAAGTTTAAAACCAGCTTCAAAAGTGTGAAGGGTAAACCATGCAACACAAACATTTGTAGACCAGCATTCATACTGGAGATTTGTATGAAATGTATAATTTAACAAGTTCTGGCCTTTATTAAAACAGTATTTCTGAAAGAATGTTTTTCCAAATGCACTCCACAGAAGTTCTAATATTCCTGAAGACTATCTATAGATCTCAGTGGGTCTGTTACTGGATTTAATGCCATTTGCATTTCTGCTTGGCAATGTGCAGAGCCACATACACCCTATATTTGGACATGCAGAAATGTCAGGCCCACACTGGCAGACCACATCTAGTCCCTAAGCCTGGTAGTTCTTTCCTGCCATCTCGCAGTATGGATCTTAGTCCTGTTGCTCACTGGGGAAGGTTCCACATGTTCAATCCCTAAAGCATCAAAACCTTCTAAGCATTCATGTGGCTGCAAAATAAGAACATCATCTGTACTAATAGTTCATTCTGGTCACTCTGAGATGTAGGGGAAAACATTCCTGGCCTGTCTTGCTACCCAATGAATGGTGTCATCTGAAACAGATGAGAACAAAAATTGATAGAATGGTCCCTCATGCAGATTCAGGATTTGTTTGATCATGGTAAGAAGGTTAAATAAATGGAAAGCAGCCAATATTCAAAGATTCCTCATGGTAAGCTGTTTCCTAAGGCAGCTTCATAGTTCTTACATATAGTTTCTTATGTTCTACTCTGTTGGGCAACAACGGGTCTATGCAGCATGCACTCTCAGAAAATAGCTTGGGGATGTGTTTTATGATGTAGGTCACTCATGTTGGTAGCTCAGTTAGCTAGAGCACACCTTTGACCAGTCAAATCCTGGAACTGGCCCTTTGGCTGTAACATTCAGGACCGAGCTGGCTGTAGCATTCAGGACCAAGAGCTCTTCATTCAGGATCTTACCACACATATCATCAGCACCTAATGATTTGGTAACAAAGAGTCTATGAGTTCTTCCAGCACTCTTTTCTCATATTTCAAGCAATAGAGTTCAGGCAGTTGTTTGAGGTCATGTGACAGCTGTCCTCACAGGTCCAAAAACATATCATTAAAGGACATTCCATTGCTTGCACAGGGCTTGGTTCTGGACTGTCAAGTCCCCATGCCACTTCTGGCAGGTTTGTCTCAGAGCTCTACTACACTGTTAACTAATATGTGGTGTTTGCCTTAAACATGCCAAACCCAACCAGCATCATTGTTGCATGAGCACACCAAGCCTGGAGAAAGAAGAGAGGGGAGGTCTCCTTTCTCCTACTTCTTGTTAGGATTCAGAGAACAAAGATCCCATTGTCTCTGAGAATCAAGAAGGTAGTAATGGCTCCCCTCTGAACAGCTCTCATCTGTAGTACCTCTTCTTTGAAGAAACTTATTTACAGATCATAAAATCTACCATGGATTTACTTATGGCACCTATTCCTTCCCAGTTAATTGTCTGAATAATTATCATTTTGAGTGATAGTGTGTGTGTGTGTGTGTGTGTGTGTGTGTGTGTGTGTGTGTGTGTGTGTGTGTGTGTGTGTGTGTGTGTGTGTGTGTATGTGTGTGTGTGTGTGTGTGTATGTGTGTTATTTTACCTTAATGCCTGTCAGCCATACACCTCCCATGAGTGGTTATCTCTGCCCCCTGAGATAGTGATGATTACGGGAGGCTGTCATCCAAACATTAATTAGGGTTTTTTTTTTCTTTGGCTCTTACATTTCCTCCAGTGGGTGACGTGCATCCTCCCATAAGAAGGGGCGGTAATGTCTTCTCATGTGGGCATGTATGTGCCTGGCTATACCTTGTGAAGTCTACAGCAAGAATTCAGCTAGGCAAAGCCAAGCACACATCCTCAGCCCATACACTGTATATGATGTATATTTTCTCCAGTAGTCACTGCCATAGTATGGTGGGATGAAGGGGTTAGCTACCTCAGGTGCAAGATGATAGGGTGAGCGATTGGGAGATGCTGATCAACTAGTAGTGAATACAGTGTTCATTTCTGTATCTATATTTCTGAATGTCAGTATATAAATTAATGCAGATATTACCTTTGCCATCAGTGCTTCATTTGTGGTATAACTTGCAGGAAGCCACTTAATACAAATGTTGCAAGCCATTTTTTATAGCTTTAAAAGTAGAGAGAGTTGTCCTGAAGCAGGACCTTGCTTTGCCTTTCCTTTTTTTTTTTTTTTTTTTTTTTGTGGGAGTGGGCAGCACCAAAACAGATCTGGCTTGCTCCTGATGAGGAGAACACTAGCCAGATTGGAATGAACCATTTACGTATGTCTGTATTTATTTATTTATGTGTTTATTCATTCCTCAGCATGGAATTCAGAAGCAGAGAAATGGGACCTGGCTTGCTCCTGAGATTTGGTGCACCAGCCACATTGAAATGGAGATTTTTTGTGTTCAGCTCTTGCAGATGAGGGGTGCCAGTATGGAACATTATGGGACACGAAATGAGTCAGCTACAATTCTGCCAGTAGATACTGACATTTTAGAGTATGGGGCTGTGTGCTCACCTGCAGAATGAGCAGGCTAATGTTGGCTGTCATTCCCACTATGCCCCTACCTGATTCCTCCAATCTCTGTAACTTTGGTTTCAGAACATCTGAGATATAGTCAGGACTTCTCCCTCTGTGCCACGGAGAAAGCCTACTAAATGAATATATTCAGAAGAAAGATGTGGTATGTTTGTGTTCTCCCAAAGAACTCCCTTATCAAGGAGACCCATACGCAGCCTGGAAATATCTTAAATCTGGTCTCTTGGATTCTGAGAAGACAAATGAATAACCACAGATCAACTTAGATTTATAACCTGCCTAGACAAGTTGTATATCCCTCTTTTCAACAGCATGCATGTTCAGCATTCAGTCTGGTGTGCACCATTTTATTCAGCATTTATTAAGGATGGTTCACAGGAGTCATTATCTGCTCTAGTAAATAGTAAGTTGCATCAATTGCTCAACTTCTCAGCATGTTGTTAGGTATGATGCTCAGAGGACGTAATTCACAGCTGTAGCAGGTAGGTTGCATTGGTTGTACCTCTTTGCAACATACCCAGAGAGATGGTTGGAAGGAGACATCATCAGTGATTCTTAGAAGGTAAGCTGCAATAGTAGCACATGCCTAGAGCATACCAATAGGAATAGTAGATGGAGGACATTATTCATGGTTGTAGCAGACATGCTGCTTTCTTTGTACCTTCTCACCATACCATTAGGAATGCTGGATAGGGGTTGTCATTCTGGGTTGTAACATGCAGCCTGCACTGCCTGCACCTTTCCTCAGCACATTGTTAAAGATGGTGAATAGGGATCAGCATTCAAGGTTGTAACATGCAGGCAAAATTTGTTACTTTTCTCTCTTTGACATAATTTTAGGGTTGGTAGATAACCATCGTCATTCATGGCTGTAGCTTGTAGGCTGAATTGGGTGCACCTTACCTCAGCAAACTGCTAGGGATGGTGGACAGAGGTGGCATGGAGGAAGGAGGTCATCATTCATTCTTATAGGATGGAGCTTGCACTGGTTGCACCCTACCTCAGGACATTGTGAATGATGGCGAATAGGGATCAGCATTCAGGGTTGTAACATGCAGCCTAAATTGGTTGCATTTGTCTCCTTAAAGAACTTTATGGATGGCAGATAACCAACATTATTCAGGGTTGTAGAATACAGGCTGCACTGGTTGGACCTTACCTCAACACACTGATAGAGATGGTGGACAGAGGTCATCATTCAGTGTTGTAGGATGCTGGCTTCACTGGCTTTACCTTTCCTCAGCAAAATGTTAGGGATCGTTGATAGAGATCATCATTCAGGTTTGTAGCATGAAGGCTGCATTCACTTTATCTCTTCTTAGCATACTGATGGATATGGTAGATTGTGGTCATCATTCACGTCTGTAGCTCATAGGTTGCAGAGATATAAATAGTACCTTGGATGGTTGCACTAAAAAAGACATGCTCTCACAATACATTATTTTGTGATTCAGTGGCATTTTAGCTGTGATGATGAAAGACCTCATTATCAGCTAATCTGCATGTCTCTAGAAAACAGTTACTATTGCAATGTGCAGATCATTGCTGATCTACAAATCAACAGTGTTAACTGTGGCTGGTTCATGTAGGCATAGGAAATGCCCCACAGTCACTATCCCAGGCACACAAGTGCACATTCAAACACAAACAGACATACACACCACAGTCCCTGTACTTGTCTCTGAGTTGTCTGCCCTTCCCCTATCTAACAGTTGTCCATCAACCAACAATCCCCATACTTGCCGAATTGCTATTAAAGCACAAATGTTTAGAGTACCTGAGTTGTCCAGTGCTTCCCCTATCCCTGATTCCCCTACTGTATTACATGCCATTACAACACAAGTGTAGTATGCCTGGTGACTAGTGTTTCCCAACTCCCATTTACCATACTGATGTTGGTTGCATATAAATTTAGAGTAATGACTGGTGAATAGTGTTTCCCCCATCTTCCCAGTCCCACCACTGATGTTGGTGACATTAAGGTGTATGTGTAGCACCCTTAGTGGCTAGTGGTTCCCCCATCCTGACCTTCATATGATGTAGTTGTCATTATGGCACTTATGTTAAGAGTAATCCCTGGTGGCTAGTAGTTCACCCCAAACCCTAATCCCCATACCATGTTTGATATTGATAGATGAAAATAACCTTTTGGCTGTATTCACTACATGTCTGAGCAATTTCCTGACAAGCTTGGCATTTATAATCCTTCCTTGAGGCAATGGGTGGCTAGTAGTTCACCTGACCCCCTAATCCCCATACTATGTTTGATTTCCATAGATGAAAATAGCCTTTTGGCTGTGTTCACTATTGTGATGTGGTGGGGTCAGCTGTGCTGTTCTATGTCTGAGCAATTTCCTGAATCACTTGGCATCTACAAGCCTTCTTTGAGGCAATTCTGAGATAGAGAGCACATATGTAGTTAGCATGTGACTCTCCCTTGGACTGCCTCATTAGCATACACTATGGCGACAGACCCAGCCCTTTGTAGTGCTGCATGCCTTTGAGGTGGAGCGCCAAGTAGCACCATGTTAGCACTGTTCCTGAAAGTGAAAAGGCTACTAAGATATGTCCGTAATGGTGACAATTCACAGTACTTTTATTAGCCACCCCCCCCATGTTTTATTTGAAGTAGTAGGCTATTTTTTTAAAACACACAGTATTTTATTTTTATGTTTTATTTTACATTTGTTTACTGGAAAGTCTGAGTGGGCAAGAAGCCTATTTTCAGTGGTGGCCTGGGAAGAAAAGCTCCACTACAGTAAGTTTAAGCACAATTAAATAGAGAATGTATTTTGTTCAGGTTTGAGAAACTTCTCATAAGGAACATGGGAATTTGTATTGGTGAGCAATAAAAATAATACAACATGTCCATGGGAGACAAGGAAATACAAAATTGCTAAATGCCAATAAAGAATATAATACATATGAGATAGTGTGAGGAATTCAATAAAGCCTACATGGAGTAATTTTCCATGTAGGCATTCTGGTATGGAGCTTACATGAAAGTAAGCAGCCGTGCGATCCAGTAAACAGAGCAGAGGGGCGTGCATGAGCGTGCAGACACAGAAGTGTCCATGGCATGCAAATCGCCTCATAAACAGGTGAATTGTATGCAAATGAGGGTGTAGAGTGATCCAACAAGGAGATAGGCAGCCGTGCAGACCCCATGTTGGTGCTTCAAGTGTACACAGAAAATTTTCATGTACAAGACAGTAAAAATGGAACAGGGGCTGTAAAAGCCCAATTAGAAGGTCATAAATTTCATAGTAGGCAGATGAAAACTATGACATGTGTGTCCAAAAAATAATGCAAAATAATGTAATAATTGTTTTTAATACCCATATTGCATTTGCACGGCACACAGCAGCACACAAACCAGCCATAATGCAAAAAAAAAATAAAAAAATTAAAATGTTTAAAAACTAAAAATAACAAATATGTGAGAATAATGCAGTATAGGGCCCTGCATGGAGTATGTACAATGGTAGATTTCAGTGGCTACTAAGGAGGCAGGCCCTGGAATAGTGACGTATCCAGGTTGTGTGCATGGATCTGTATAGAAATGAGCTGAGGTTACTGAATAACAAAAATGGACTACTGTTATCTGTGGATAAAATCCGTGTAGCCCCAGAACCATGTTGATGTCCACAGAAGAGCTAGATGACATCAAAAGGGTGTGTGTCACAATATGTATACGTGGATTGGAGCTCAGCGGTGCCCATTTGCGTGGGGTACCTCTCATCTAAGTGGGGGGTGTTCAGTGTTGCTAAGCTTTATTTAGTTGTGTGGCATGTGTTTTAGCTGGTATGAGCTATGCTGAGTTTGCCTTTGCATGGGGGTGTGTCCAGACTGCTAAGAAGTATTTATACCAGCGCCATGCTGCTGTGCTTGGTAGGGAATGCATTAAAAAAAAAAAAGAAATTGCCTGGGAAAAGCAAGTCATGTATAACTTACTGATAACCCTTGTTCCACTGACACTGGGCCATTCAAACCCCTCAGTGATCTACCTGGCAGGATGAATGCATAATAGGTATCCAATCACAGAGGCTGCATCTGCAGTGGAGCACTATAAAGTATGCATACACCCTACAATCTGATTTTTCCCTCATCTGCACCATTGGAGTACAGACTTGGGAATTTTAACTTACAGAATGATAGGGGCTGCTGCTGCTCTGCTACATCAGTATGTGCTAGAGGCTGAGGTCAGTGCTGATGCTGCTACTGACAATAGGCCTAGACTGAGAAGGAGAATAGTGTTCAGGCCCAGGGTAACCTTCCAAGGACTACATGAGCTGGAGATTGTAGAGTGCTACAGGGTGTACAGGGACATACTACAAGAACTCACCAAAGTCCGCTGCTCTCAACACAGACCCAGAGTCAACAGAGGAGAACCCAGCCCACTGGAAATAAAGGTATGTGTAGCCCTTAGAATACTATTTACAGGTACTTTTCAAAGACCAAACTGGTGACATAATGGGGGGTCTCACAGGTATCTGCATCCAGGGTACTTCACCAGTTCCTGGATCCCATGCAAACATATACCAGTGAGCACATTTCTCTGCCCTGCACCCCTGAGGAGAAGGCCAGCAGTATGCATCTCTTCTACCATGTAGCACACTACCCTGAGGTACTGGATGCCATAGACTGCACTCATGTACACATTAAAGCACCAACCTGAGGAGGGTAGAGTCTATGCCAACAGCAAGGGATATCACTCCATCATCTTCCAGTTTGTGTGCAATGACCAGGGCATTATCATGAATGTGTATGCTGGCAGCCCTGGCAGTTATCATGACTCCCATATCTGGCACACATTACAGCTGTATCAGATGTTTGCCAGGCAGGACATCCTGTATGGCCATCTACTGGGGGATGCTGGCTATGCACTGGAACCATGGATGATGACACCCATCAGAAATGCACACACACCTACCGAAGAAAGCCACAATGAGGAACACACACAAACTAGGAACATCACAGAGCATGTATTTGGGCTGCTCAAGTCACAGTTCCGCTGCCTTGATATATCTGGTGGAGCCCTGAATCACTTTCTAACCACATGTGCACAGATGTTCACAGTATATGCCATGCTACACAATATGATCCTGTGGAAAAAGCTGCAGCAGGATCTTCACAGAGAAGGGACAAGAGCCCCCCAACAGTGCCAAGGTCTCCACAGCCACATCCATAGGGTGACATGAAGGAGTAACTCCCTGAGGCTGCCCTTGTAGGCAGATGTAGGCATGCCCAGTATGACCTGGCCTTGGCAAGCGGCAACATATGGCATGTGCACTGACAACCTAGTGCCCTAGGGACTAATACCTTACTCCGACTCACATACATAGTAAAAAGGATGCCAGCCACACCACACAACCTGTACCTTTACCGTGTACTGGCTGTGTACTGTGTGACAACCCCCTCCCCACCCCCACTCTCAGGTTGACCGGACCCCGTCCCCTGAGGTGGTTCCACTCGTAGATGGTGCAGGGCCAGCAGAGGAAGCACCACTGGCTTGGGTCCCAGACATGCTGGGACCCGGTGCCATGGCTGGCTTAGGTAGGGTAAGTGGATTGCCGGGAATCGGCATACCTAGTCAAGCTATTTTATTGAGGTATTTTAATGTGTACAGGTTAGTAATGAACATAACATTCAGTTAGTTATAACAGCATGCCAAACCATTGCAAATAACCCAGTAACATAAAATTGCATAGTATATGGAACACAACAATAAGTGAGATAACACAGTATAGGAACAACATGCCATTAACAGTTATGGCATAAGGCCAACAACATTGGTAATTCAACAAGATATGTTAGCATGCAACCATTGTAATACATAACAATAATAAAACCCAAGGCCCAACATAATGTTTAGAGAACAACATATGTTAACAGTAAACCATAACCGATAATATAACAATAATAACTTATGATGAAGATAAGGGGTGGGCAGAGAGACAAACACAGTTCATTAATAACAGTATAGGCTATATAGTTTGCAACAGTATTGTTATATAATCTACAGGTCTGCCCTTCCTTTATGTGTAACAGTGCCCTATAGCTGCTGTAGCACATACATACCTCTCAAACTGTCCACATGGGATAGTATGGGCCAAGCTGTAACACCTACAGGTACACAACTACAGAGGACTATTACATGTCAGGTGGACCTATATGACTACCAATGTATACTGTGGACTGATGTAGTATGACTGTGTTATTGACATAATCATGTTGATGATAGATCTGTGACAGAGAGATTAGGCAACAGTGATCACAGTCTGTGACAGCATGACACTTGAGAAACATGTTTCGTGCTCAGTACAGAGAGTATATGACTATAGGCATGGGGTTAGACTATCAGCAAACATTCACAAGTACACCAAGCATACAGCCATGTCAAGATTATATGTCTTATTTATTGTATTATCTTTTAATAGTATTGTTTATTTTATTTTATTTTATTTTACATTTGTTGACCGGGATAGTCCGACTGGATGCATGTCCATTTTCAGCGGAGGCCCGGGGAGAAAAGCTCCAAGGGTAAGCAGATACAGCATTACATAATACCAGCATTACATATTACAAACAGATTATTTGAAGAGATTACATAAGTAAGCAAGTTAAACAAGTTCCACAGGTTAAAGTTAATCCTAAGCACAAGTCAGGATTAAATTAAATTACACAGTAAACTGGTTAACAGATTGTACTTGTTGCCTTTATTTTATGACATCTTATCACATTCCTGAGCAATGCTAACACTCTGTTACATCTGAACACACAAATTATTGACCCATAATAAGGACTACTGCACCTATTTACCTGTAATTCCCGTGGGGAGAATATCTGTTAACAATACATAACTGATTCAATAATATTTACTAGTACTTGTCACTGGATTCAAACCCTGGTCTGTGTGTGACAAAATGTACAACAGACACAGCATTTAACAAATTGAGCTACTGAGTTACTACTGTATCTTGACTGACTGGTATTTGCCTAGAGCTCACCTGAAAAGAAAATATGACCTGGTAATATAAGTAGAGTGTTATACAAGACTGCAGTGACACTTGAACACATGCATGACAGAGATACTAGGTAAAGTGCACATTAATACATAGACTGCAAGTGTTCAAAATAACCCCCTAGTGGGTGGAAATATCTATGACATGTACAAACCATACCAGAGTGCTGGGTTGGCTACCTGACCCATATGCAGTTGCAGACAGTATTTTTGCAGTCTACAGCTATTACAGTTTCATACTTGCCTGCAGGACCATACCTTGGAGCAGGAATGCATATAGCTGAAATGCAATGGTTAACACAAGACAATCCTGATATACACAATATACCTTGGGTGTTCCTGGTATTGTTTCAGATCTTAGTGCAGAACAAATATCATAGTGGATTTACTATGACTTACCATAATGACAGTCAGTCGAACCTCCGATTGTCAAAATCACGGTTTCCAAGAAGCATGTAATCAAACCAATATAGGTCAAGCATGTATGATCAAGCTGCATGGTGCACTTGACCTTTAGACATGCGACGCACAGACAATGTGAAGGGAGATTGCACTTCAGTGAGGAAAAGAGAATTAGTCCATTTCTTCATGTAGTGTGATCTCGGAGTTGACATATTTAATATGCAAGGGGTGTGGGGGTGCAGGGGGATGTAGATCCCCTGCAAAATAGTAGAATTAATGTAACGTTGACTGTAGAGTTCAACGGTATGTTAATGTGCATAGCAGGAGGTGAGTGACATCACCTCTTGCTATGTCAAATACATCGAACCATGGTTGTCGATTTATTCATTTTCATTTTGGTTTCCTATTCAAAATTTTGTATTCAGCATTTTTGGGTTGACATTTTACATGGTCAACCAAAGCTGATTCAAAATTTCAGTAGTTGGTTGGGAGGGTGGTCTAATGATTAAGGTGTTTGGCTTGCAAGCACTGGGTGCAGGGTTTCAATCTCACAAAAAATAACTGGCTAGGATTAAAATAGCTCATAAGGGCAGTTAGCTTAGTACTAATCTATGAACTTTAGAATAACAATCAGCCCTGCAATCTTTTTGGGGTGGGAGGCTAGCATAATGGTTAAAGTGCTTACCTTAGAAACACAAAGTGCAGGGTTTGTTTCTCCCATGGGGTAATTTGCTAGGCTTAAAATGGCCCACAAGGACAGTTAGCCTAGTACCAAACTATGAATCTAGTAAACCTCATAATGCATATAGCTTGTAGTAAAGCTCTCAATTTACAGTTTAGCATAACACCCTTTCTTAGCTAACCTTGAGACACTTAGTGGTATTCTTTGTGTTTTTAGTTCAGAGCATATGTCATACTTAATTTCATAAACAACAGCCCTACTTATACATATTGCACAACACAGCTTTATTAGGGGTGCCTTCATGCAGTCTTTGGTATATTTTCCAGTCTTTATTGCACAACAGTTCATATAATGCAGGTATTGCAGTACAACTGCAATTCCACAATGATTGCAGTTGAAACTTTATTTCTTTAACATCACCATGTTTTATCATTTCATCTTTATTGCACTATACTTAGCAGTACTCACTTATTGTAGTCCAGGTCTATGACTGAATTCATTGCAATACCATCAAAACTATATGCCCAATGGCATTTAATAATTTATTCTTTCTTGTTTATATGACTATAGATTGCAAGATACATCTGTACTCACATCTGTACTCACCACACTCATGATGCAACCTGGCCAGGTGCCCTTCATGAACCTCTAGGTTGCAAACTCTGTCCTCTGCAGCTGTAGTGAGAGAAGCATACCATTATGGATACCTATCACACATTCAGATTAAGTATTGGTAAAACAATGCTAACAGGACTTACAAACTTGTGGGGCATCCCATCCCAAGCATCCTGGAGCCAGGTGTCCAGAAGTCCCCTCTTCTGCCACTTCAGATCGTCATAATGGTTAGTGCCTGCTCACCTGTGCAGGGGATACATGTTGCACTATTGAGATTGAGTGCCAGCCAATCCCAGGCCTCTGCGTTGTACACTAATACCTGGAACATACCCTGCAGCAGCTGGACATCATGGTATTTCACAAGCAGTCCAACAATGACCATGGACTCCAGAATGGCCTACTACTGCGCCTGGAAGCATGCACCCTTTCCAACATAGTTCCTGCACAGTTCAGACTCCAACAGGTTATGGCTGTATCACCAAAAAGTCTGCCGTCACTTCAAAAGTGGTGACCTGACACCCACTCACCTTAGCAATATTATCACACACACTTTCA
>NC_056744.1:1518191599-1518204099 GCF_019279795.1 Protopterus annectens | reverse complement strand
CATAGAATCACACAAGTGTGCCTACCCTTAAGTGGTTAAAGACATCTTATGGTCATTTGAATTCCTAGATGTCTATGCATATATATGGAATTGGTATCTACACAGTAGCAAGTTTAATCACAAGGAAACATGATTGTCATTTTCTTTAAAATACAGGTTACTCTTCTTACCGCATACAAAATCAAAGCTAAAGAATCTCAGACTGTGTCCTGTTAAAAAAAAGAAGTGTGAATGGAACTCATTTCATTTTGTGAAACACAGTGGCTCAGACTAGACAAATTAGAACAGTACATTTCAAAAACTGCATTTTTTTCTCTAAATTTTCAGAAGGAAGAAAGAAAGAAATTCAGTCAAATGGAAGTAGCCCAGACCTGCGAATATAGTCCTTGACCTTAAGTAGGGCTGAAAGAACAACACAAAATACACTAAATTAAGAGTGGCTAAACACCTACATAACCTAAGATACCTCCACCTTTCAAACCCACTTGCTTTGCATGCAAAACACAATGTAGGGCACAATGTCTTCAAATTCCACATCCTCGACCATATCCCTAAAAATCCATTGGATGGATACCACGATGATTTACTGCAGATGGCCCAGAAAAAAAAAAAAACAGGAATGAATACCACGGGGCCCATCATCCCAATCCTCAACCTCAGAAAACATGATCACTATAAATACCACTAATGATTAAGACCATTTTTCACATTAGCTTTCCACAGTACCAGCTCAGCTTATAGAGTGGGACTGTAAGGGTATCCGTTGCCTTTACTTAGGTATTGGAGTACTATATGTTATTTTTTTCTATTCTCTCCACTATAGCTCTTGATTAAAATAGTGGAATACTGGAATACCAGAGTCCATCTTTTTATCACCATCGTACATTTGTACTTTTTTCCCAGTTGTACGTTTTGCTAGTAGGTGTTCTCATTTAATTCATTTTATTCATTGTCTTACTTGGTTTTATCTGTAGTTTTTATTTGAATTTTTTTTTTTAGTTTTTTTTTTTATCTGTAATTTTAATTTGAAATTTATTTGAAGTTATTTAAGGTTCCTTGTATTTAGTAGTTTCAGTCTTTTCAATTTTTATGATTAACCGCCAAAAACAAAAGATAAAATCCCCAAGGAATAAACTGCGCCTGCAAGCCAAAAACCAATGTAAGTGAAGAAAACAAGGCATAGAAACAAGACTGAAAGCATAAAAAGTTTAAAAGTTTAATAAGGTAAGCGCTTTTACACAAAATACTAGTACTTTAGCAGACCATATAAAAAACTACATCAACAAACACTTTTAATACACTCACATTGCTTCAAAAAAACAATAGAAATCAGGGAAAGGTAAAAACCTAACATCAGCTTGCATTATTTAAAGAGGCATCATGCTTTTAATGCAGGCTTAATAGAAACCCTGTCATTTAGACCTGGGTATTTATCAGCTTGCCATAATATAATCCAGTGCAATTCTCTGGTTTCAGTAAAGTTTTTAACATCACCACTACGTACATTTTCAGAAATAATTTCAACAACTTGAAATCTAAAACCATGTTAATTCTCATTCAGCATACAATGTCTGGCTAGTGCATTCTTACTGTCCCCATTCCTAATACAATATATATGTTCCCCAACTCATTCCATCAGTGACCTGTTAGTTTTAACTACATAGAAAGTGGCAAGCTATGCATGTCGCCAGATAAATCAGATTCCTAGTTCGGCAGCTGTAACCTCAAATTTATACTCAAAGCAAGTAACTGGATGAATAAAACATGCGGATGTGTTAATAAACATACATAAATTACATGTATGACATAGACTGGTGTCTGCCCAACCACCATCTGGTCTACTTTCTTTTTGTGTCACATATTTAGAACAAAGTTTTCTTTTCAGAGATTTCTTATTCTTAAAGGCAAAATTCGGTCTATGGCCAACAGCCTTTGAGATGTCATTGTCCAAGCTCAATATAGTCCAGTTCAACTTAATAATATTCGTTATGTCAGTCACATTACTAGTGTAAAATAAGGATATAGGCAGACTATTCCCATTACTAGTGGCCTGAGAAGACTTGGCCTCAAAAACTTGATTTGAAAAATAAAAAAAAAAACTCTCATACAAATGTTACATTTAACCTCATATTCTTTATACCCCCTTTCATGGAATTCTCTTTTAAGCATCTGAACAGCTTGTCTGAAAACCTCATCACAATTGTTCATTCAAGATATTCTCATTGTTTGACCTTTAATAACATTCCATAATATATGGTCAGGGTGCATGCAATCCCTGTGTAGGATAGCATTTCTTCTACAAGGTTTGTTATATAGTTTAGTCTGAAGGCTTGTAGTTGTATCTATACTAACTAGTACATCAAGGAAGTCTATTTCACTGGTGGAAAACTTATATGTAAATTTAAGAAAAGATGTAGTTGACTCTAAATGGCTAGTTAACAACACAAGCTGTCCTTCATTGCCCCCCTCCCCACAAAAAACAATTCTACAAATCTCCTATAGAAGCTGACCAAAGGAGCATATTCATCTACTTTTATCAAGGAATTCTTCTCCCATTCAGCCATAACTATGTTAGTGTAGCTATTGGCACAGGATGTGCCCATAGCTATGCCAACCTTCTGTAAGAACTGGTGTCTTCAAAAAGAAATACATTCCTTTCTAACACAATTCCCAAGAACATACAAATAAGATCAATTTTGCTTGATATGTATTCACTATTTTAAATAAGAAAATCATGTACCATGGAAATTCCCAGATGGTGGGGGATGGCAGTAAATAATGATACAGCATCCATGGTTACTAAAAAATAACCATCTCTCGACTTCCCATTTACACTATACTTATATAAATCTTTGAGAAATTGTTTACTATTTTTCAAAACCTGTCTCTATCTAATAAAGTTCTCAAATTATTTTCAGTAAATATAGAAAAAGGCTCAGTGAATCAGCCATTTACAGAAATTATAGGTCTAAATGGGGGTTGCAGTTCATTCTTATGTATTTTTGGGAGCTCATGAATAACTGGGATCAAAGGAAACTCAACAGATAAATAGGTGTGTAATTCACTGGTAATAATGTGACTACAGTAACAATCAAATAAAGCTGCATCAACTTCAGCTTTCATAGTATCTATCACCACAAAATCAATGCAAGCATATACATTTTCATCAAGCAAAGAAGACAAATAGTATTAAAATAATAAGCATAGTCTATTATAATAATAGCGCTGGCTTTATCAGCATTTTTTATCATAATGTCATCATCTTGTTGCAGAGACTCTAGCACTTCTTTCTTTGAATCACTTAAATTACAAAACTTTATTTTAAGCATACTACTATTGGTAGCTTGCAACAAGTCATGTTCACACTTTTTATAAAATGTATCCAATAATGGATGCAAATTTGGCTGAAAAGTGCTAGTTTTCTTACAACTGGAAGCCACTTCATCATTCTCATCAAGCAAAGAAGAAAAATAGTATTAAAGTAATAATCATAATCCATTATAATAACAGCACCACCTTTATCAGCATTTTTTATCATAATGTCATCATCTTATCGCAGAGACACTAACACTTCTTTCTCTGAAGTGCTGAAATTACAAAACTTTCTTTTAAGCATACTACTGTTGGTAGCATGCAGCAAGTCATGTTCACAATTTTTACAAAATGTATCCAATAATGGATGCAAATTTGGCTGAAAAGTGCTAGGTTTCTTAAAGCTAGAAGCCACTTCATCATTGTTAGAATACAACATTTTGAACATTACATTGCGTGCAAACTTTTTAATGTCAATAACTGTCTCTGTTAACTGAGAACCTTGTGCTGGAATAAAACTTAAGCCATGGCTTAAAAGTGACATCTGAGCAGGTGTTAAAGTTTTCTTTGAAATATTGTATATTAACAATTGGTTTTCTCTTGCCACATTCTCTTTATCTTTCATTGATCTTCTTCTTGCCAGTGCTTCTTCCTCCCTCTGCTGTGTGAGCGAGATTGGCATTTAGGGTCCTTCCATTTGATAGGTAATGGTAGATGCAGGATATTGGAAACTATTTTCTGGTTCATTGTTTTTTTCTTGACATCTGGTGGTTTGGTAAGGCAGGGAGTAGCTAAAGGGCTCTCAATGTTAGAATGAGAGGTGGATGGTGTATCTGTAGTTGCAGCAGTGTTAACAACACAAACAGTCTCAGCATTACTTTCACTGCTTTCAGAAGTTTTATTATTATTCAAGTTATTGCTCAACATGCTATTTCTCAGCCAAGTGAATACATTCCCTTGTTTGAAATCAACAATGTCTCTATTTAACTTATTTTGCTTCTGTATTTTAAGTCGCTGTTCATATGAGCTAATATTATCCACTACACCATCCATCTTGGAAAATAATTAATTGCCAAACATATCAGTTAAATCACAATATTTGGCATTAACAGCTTTACTCAATTCTAGCTCAATTGGTTTGAAAAAGTCCAATAACAAATGAATGTAGTTGAAGCTGCATTTTAAATTCAGTTGCTGCCATTTACACAAAAGTTCAGCATACATTTCCACATATGTGTGCATATTTAAAATATGCAAGCCATGAGGAATAACTTTATGAAACAAACAAGCTTCCAAGTGTAACTGTTGCCATTGGAAGCATTTAAGTTTAAATATATAATTTTCAAGTTGTCTTACCGCTGAAAATAGATGAGCTTCATTAATATTCAATGTAAAAGTTCCATTCACCAGCTCAGTGTTGATTTTTGCAAGCAGAAAGTTGGTTTCTGTAGTCAGCAACCTTGAAAAACAATCATGAATAGTAGTAAGTCCATTACACTGCTGCTCTGCGTCTAAACTGCCAGCCATGTTCCCAAGGGGAGAAAAATAACCACCAAAAACAAAACATAAAATCACCAAGGAATAAACTGTGTCTGCAAGCAAAAATCAATGTAACTGAGGAAAACAAGGCTCAGAAACACGACTGAAAGCATAAAATGTTTAAAAGTTTAAAAAGGTAAGTGCATTCACACCAAATACTAGTGATTCATTATTTGCAGTGTCTACTATACATTTCTTGGGGATTCAATGGGACCCTGGGTGTCTGATAAGGCAGACAGATACCTCTCTCTGGTGCATTTCCTACCTCTACTTAGCATTTTGGTTGGGTAAACTGGTCCTGGCTATTTTACTGGTACTAAAATACCACTCACCTCCAAAAGGACTATGACTTTTTTATATACAGGTCTACTTTCCCCTTTTGTGAGTGCATCCTAGTATTTTTAAAAAGAAAGAAAGAAAGATAAATGCCTATTTTTTTTTGGGGGGGGGGGTGAAAATTTTTTTTTTTCTCTTTCTTTTCATAGTTATGTTAAAGGTGATTTCAAGAAAAAGAACAGAGTGAGAAGGGTGCAGGGAAATTGTCCATAATAAAACACATAAATTTGGATTGACATCCTTTTTTAATGTTCATTTCATAAAATGGTACATTTGAATATACATACACGCACAGATATATATATATATATATATATATGTATAGATGTATATTATATGTGTGTGTATATAATATAATTATATTTTTATTTGTTGGATGGATTAAAGATTTCGTGTTTTACCATACTTTGCTGCACGTATTTATCTGGTTCCGATTGTGGTTTGTTACTCCTTTTACTGTTCATGCTTGTGTGTATATAATATAATTATATTTTTATTTGTTGTTTTTAACGTTCATTTCATAAACTGGTGCATTTGAATATGCATACAGACATATATATAATTTATATGTATAGATGTATATCATATGCATGTGTGTGTGTGTGTGTGTATATATATATATATATATATATATATATATATATATATATATATATATATATATATATATAATTTATATGTATAGATGTATATTATATGTGTGTGTATATAATATAATTATATTTTTATTTGTTGTTTTTAACGTTCATTTCATAAACTGTCCATAATAAAACACATAAATTTGGATTGACATCCTTTTTTAATGTTCATTTCATAAAATGGTACATTTGAATATACATACACGCACAGATATATATATATATATATATATATGTATAGATGTATATTATATGTGTGTGTATATAATATAATTATATTTTTATTTGTTGGATGGATTAAAGATTTCGTGTTTTACCATACTTTGCTGCACGTATTTATCTGGTTCCGATTGTGGTTTGTTACTCCTTTTACTGTTCATGCTTGTGTGTATATAATATAATTATATTTTTATTTGTTGTTTTTAACGTTCATTTCATAAACTGGTGCATTTGAATATGCATACAGACATATATATAATTTATATGTATAGATGTATATCATATGCATGTGTGTGTGTGTGTGTGTATATATATATATATATATATATATATATATATATATATATATATATATATATATATATATAATTTATATGTATAGATGTATATTATATGTGTGTGTATATAATATAATTATATTTTTATTTGTTGTTTTTAACGTTCATTTCATAAACTGGTACATTTGAATATGCATACACACAGATATATATATATATATATATATATATATAAAACATATGTATAGATGTATATTATATGCGTGTGTGTGTGTGTGTGTGTGTGTGTGTGTGTGTGTGTGTGTGCATATATATATATATATATATATATATATATATATATATATATATATATTACAATTGTATTCTTATTTGTTGATGTGTCTTACCTTGACACATGCTATTTATATACCAGTTTACCACATGACTCGGTGAACCTTGGGAATAGGCTTTAACATGGATCATGTGAGGAGGGGCAGTCTATCTCTTTTTCTTCTTCAGAGTCAGTGAATTAGTTTTTACTGGACTATTTTCAATATTTGTAGCTCCAGGACAGTTAAATGCAGAGATGCTAAGACTAAGGCCCCTTCCCAATTCAGAGCTATGTTACTGGTAACATCAAGCAAGGCTATGAAGCAGGGTCATGACATCCAGTTATTTTAAGTCCAGAGGCCATTAGAGTGAGAGATCACAAAGAACTGCCTTAAAGACAGGGATGCTAGACTTAAACCCATCTCCCAATCAGAGTGACATTAATTGATTTCCCCCTAAAAACTTTCTCACTTGATAAGGCAAACAATACTTTTAATACCTTATTCCTACATACTCTAAACTGCCATACCCCACTTGGCAAAAAAAAAAAAAAAAAAGAATGAAAATTAACCATGGATCATGGATCACTACCCAAACAAAATCTACAAAACTTGGAAATAATAGCTTATACGTAAAACTCCCAATAACCTGCAACTTTATAGAGAATTATGAAATAAGAGTAAAAACAAGATAAACTAGATACAAAAATACAATATTATAGCCATCTACAACTTCAACACAAAAGTGACAGGTAAACAGTGAAACACTGGCACTCTTGGAGTAAAATGCACTGAAAAAACAAATGAAACATTCACAAAAAATATATTCCCAGAAGCAAACCATTTACAGAAAATGGACTTTATTCAAAAAAATTAACTACACAAGCACTTTCATGTCTCTATACTTCTTTAGGTGTAAAGACTATAAATTACATCATTATTAGATATCAGATGTTTAAAAGTCACATGATACAAATAAAGCTATCAGACAACATGTCTTACTTTAGGTGCTGGTGAAATACTTAAAAGTGCATTTAAAAACAGCTTCCTAGTAGCATTCAATCTTATAATCCATTTCATTTCAATAACATTAACTTTCTCTAAAGGCATGAATTTAAAACTATGTCCAACATTCTCAGAAATATGCTTCATTAAGGTATTCTTCAGATTACCCTTCTTGATATTATGTAAATACTCACTAGTATATTTGTTTTATTTTTATTTAAAGACTTATAACACAATCTTCTCCTCAAACTGTTGTTATTTCCAAACATAAAAGCTCAAACACTGTCAAATAATCCTTTAAAAACTTGATTTGTCTTCAGTATTTGATTTGGTAATTCCTTTTGTAAATATTACAAATACCTGCTGTATCCTTAGTGTAAGCCATCAGGAGCCAGACAAATGTATCCTTTTCCCTATGTTTCTGTAGTGTATATGATTTACTGAGCTATGCTGCTGCTCTAGATGTTGGTAATTCATTTACTAAAACTAAATATAGTGTTCAGTTCTTCTGGTTTACCCAAAAAGTCTGACATCATAGTAGTGCTATGCAAATATTCTAAAAAAAGTCATGTAACTGTTTAGTACCCGCCCGCCCATATTAAAAAGATGTCGTTAACAAATTGTGCATAAAAATAAATATAAGCTTGAAATAACTGAGATACAAAGATAAACTCCTTTTCCCATAAGGCCATAATTAAATACGCATAACTATTGTAAATATATTTAATCATTGAAAATAAAAATATATATATATTATTTTGTAAAATCAATTCTAATAGTGAATTAAGTTAACAGAATTCCATATATGCAATATCTGTTAGGAATGACAGTAAAGAGAGAGGTGATGCCAAGTGTAACAGACATAAAATTCATATCTAAATCTCAAGATTCATACCACTCATCTAATATTTGTGAAAATGACTTGCATCATGTACTGTAGTAAAAAATTGTCTTAGTAATGTATTTAAACATCCAATAACTAGGATTACATACCACATTTTATGTACCTTGTTTCACTACTAATTTAATATATAGTGCTAATTGTCAACAACGTGATTGTTTTTATGTGGGATAAACAAATTGGCAATTTAAAGAAAAAAATGCTGATCGATGATATCAAGAAAGGTAGTCTGAATAATGTCTTAGCAAAGCATATTTCTGAGAATGTTGGACATAGTTTTAAAGTCATAGCTTTAGAGAAAGTGAATGTTAACAGAGAAGGAGACATCATTAATGTTACTGAAAATATCAAAATGAAATGGATTATAAGATTGAATGTCAATAGGAAGCCCAATTTAAATGGACTGTTAAATGTTTCACAGGCACTTAAAATAACACATGCTGATATTAGTTTTGCATGCTCTCTGGTGCATTTCCTACCTCTACTGAGCATTTTGGTTGGGTAAACTGGTCCTGGCTATTTTACTGGTACTAAAATACCACTCACCTCTAAAAGGACTATGACTTTTTTATATACAGGTCTACTTTCCCCTTTTGTGAGTGCATCCTAGTATTTTTTTTTCCATAATAAATTTTTATTGAAATATATTTTCCAAAAACATTACAAAAATACAATAAACATCACACACATAATACACTATAACTACTACAAACCATTTATACAACATCTACATGAAATGCTTCCTATATTTAATATATTCCTAAAATCAGTATCATGCTAATATAATATTGAAGACCTTTTCCCATATTTTCAGGTTATTAATATTTTTGTTAGTTTGTTTCAGAAGTAAATTATGTGCTAGTATATGTTTTATAGCCACAAGCTTAAAATTATTCCATGATGTCTTATGTGGTTCTAGCCAATTTGTGGCTATATAGAGTTTCATCAGCAAAAAAATATTCATACAAATAATAGTTTGCAATCTGGAAAGCTCTCTTGGAGGAATGTGTAGAATCATAAATTCTACAGTGTAGAACTTTGATAACCCATCTTTTGCAGTTGTACTTTAAGAGAGTTCCAAAGTTTATATACGCATTTACAACTCCAGAACATATGAAGAAGATCCGCTGTTTGATCTGCACAGTATGGACAAATTGGAGAATTCCTAGGGTTAAATTTATGTAATCTAAGATGTGTGTAATATGCATTGTTCCAAATCATCAATTGCGTGTACATCAGTTTTTGAAAAGAAACTGATTTCCTAGTTATATCAATTGCTTTTAATATCTGATTGTCTGTTACTGTTACTTTGTTTACCCAATACTCTGAAAGCAAAATTTTGTCCTGAAATTTCAAATCCTTAATTAATTTGTATGCAGTTGCTATAAATTTAGTGTCTTGTTGGATAGCTTGCCACAATTCAGAGCACTTATCCACAAATCCGGCTGCAGGTTTAAAGTTCCTAAAATAGCTCAAGACAAGTTCTTTAACTTGTCTCATTATAACAATGTAACTTCTAGGTAGATTCATTTCTTGTCTAATTTGTAAAGCCGATAAGTCAAGTTTATTAAAAACATCAAATAGAGTCAGATTAACTATTAATGGAAATTTGCTGAGATCGATCGGCTGATAATTTAGTTTAAAATTAGGATTCCTGTGGAAAGGTTGAAGAACCATCATATATTGCAATAAATCTACGGACTGAAATAAAGTTTGCAAAGATGAGACACAGGTTATTATGTGGTCCATGACCCCCATATTTTATCAGACTAATTTTGTCCATAAAGGGTAATGCTTTAGGATTTATTTTCCTATCCAAAATATGCTTATGATTCAAGACCACCCAAGTTGGTATCCATTTTGTATTCGTTACATCATAATTAGCAATTCTTAAAATTTGATTAGCGTTTACAATCAAATAATATGCTTCAAAGTTTGGTAGCTCAAGTCCCCCTCTTGTTTTAGGGGTCATTAATTTCTCATAAGATATTCTAGTTCTTTTTGGGTTCCAGATAAATTTAGCCAGATCTTTATGCATTTGTTTAAAAACTGTTTTTGAAATTGATAATTGGGCAGACCTAAATATGTATAACATTCGTGGTAGTATATTCATTTTCACTATTGATACTTTTGCTAATACCGGTAGTTTTAAATTCTTCCATCTGTCACAATTAGCTATTATGTGTTCCCATACTCATTAAACATTATTGTTATAAAAGTCCTTATTATCCGTAGAGAAGTTGATACCCAAATATTTAATATTGTCTTTACATGTTAACTTCCCCATCAGGGCCATTAATGAAAAAGGTTTTGGGGTTCTTAACAGGAAGATATTAATTTTCTGAAAGTTCATTTTATAATTAGAAACTACCGAAAATTCATTTATGAGCTTTAATATCTTTTCACTGTCCGAAATTGGGGTTGTACAATAAATAATAAGATCATCGGCGAATGCTGTATTTTATTCCTATAAATTATTGGTGCATTATGATACAAATTTTGCTTGATATATAAAAATAGGGGTTCTAGATATAGGTTAAACAATAAGGGGGACATGGGACAACCCTGACGAGTACCATTTTTAATCTGTATTCTGTTTGACTAAGTCCTATTGATGTACAGCGTAGTGTATGGATTACTATATAATATTTGTAGTATCTGAATGAATTCTTGGGGCAAGTTAAAATAGGGTAACACATCAAACAAAAACTTTATGTCTACTCTATCAAATGCTTTCTGGGCATCTATTATAAGAGCATAGATATTAAAGTTGTTTTGTTTAGCATACGTCATCATATTATGCAGTGTAAGTGTGTTATCACTAGTTTGTCTAGTTGCCATAAATCCAGCTTGTTCCTTAGAAATTAGATATATCAAAACCTTCTTAGTCTCGATGCTATAATTGATGTTAAAATTTTCATATCCATATTCATTAGTGCTATTGGTCTATAATTATCTGGGTTAAGGGGATCTGAATTGGTTTTATGTATGAAAATTGTTTTTGACGCATTGAGGTGGGGGTCACTAATTTTATTTTTAGTTATATAATTAAATACACGAGACAATTCTTTTCCCAAACTATCAGCAAACTCTTTGTAAAATTCAGCTGTAATACCAACAGGCCCTGGCGACTTATGTGCTTTCATATGTTGAATTGTATATACTATTTCTTCTTTAGAAATAGGTTTAATCAGGTCACTTTGCAGGCTCTCTTCTAATTCTGGAAAGTTGCCATAAATCCAGCTTGTTCCTTAGAAATTAGATATATCAAAACCTTCTTAGTCTCGATGCTATAATTGATGTTAAAATTTTCATATCCACATTCATTAGTGCTATTGGTCTGTAATTATCTGGGTTAAGGGGATCTGAATTGGTTTTATGTATGAAAATTGTTTTTGACGCATTGAGGTGGGGGTCACTAATTTTATTTTTAGTTATATAATTAAATACATGAGACAATTCTTTTCCCAAACTATCAGCAAACTCTTTGTAAAATTCAGCTGTAATACCATCAGGCCCTGGCGACTTATGTGCTTTCATATGTTGAATTGTATATACTATTTCTTCTTTAGAAATAGGTTTAATCAGGTCACTTTGCAGGCTCTCTTCTAATTCTGGAAAGTTAATTTTTTGCAAAAAACTTTTATTCTGGTTATGTAGAGACCTATCAGTTTTCCCCTCATACACCTTAGTATAGATTTTCCCAAAAACATCAACAATATCCTCAGTTTTAGAATATATTGTGTCGTTATAATGTATTTCCGAAATATATCAAGTTGTTTTTGATTGATTTATAATCCTTGCCAGTGCTATTGATGGTATTTGAACATTATTAGCATATTTCACTAAACACCTATGTTCTTGAAGTGTTAATTTATTATTATGAAGCAAAAAGAGATCCCTTTGAAGCTTCAACATTTCCTCCTCAGTTTGAGCATTAAAATTCTGAATCAGCTCATTA
>NC_056744.1:1518181599-1518186599 GCF_019279795.1 Protopterus annectens | reverse complement strand
TGATAAATACAGTGAACTGTTGGAATGAGTCTCAACATTCAAGAAATGTATTACAGCTATTTAAAGTAGAAAGCTCACAAAAACTGAATTAAACAAGGGCATATTTTTAGTTGGACAAGGACAGAGTTTAATAAACCCGTGATGAGTGAATACAGTTTAAACAACACAGTTACTAGCTCCACATGTGCCCTCTTGACTTCTAGTAACATTGATACAATTGTGCCATCTCTCTATTCTTCTCAGGATTTTTCAGCACTTCTGTTATCAATCCAATAACAGGACATAACAAACAGGGGGCACATGTTAACCAGGGGAAAACAGGGACAAAAAGGACAAGGTACAAGTAAAAATTCAAGAAGCATTGCTTGAATAATGGATATCAGAAGTATGGGAATGGAAACGTCAATCAAGTTTTTAACTTCCCTTTCTCTGCTCTTTTGCAACTGCAACAATGTTTTAAATTAAGGGGTGTCTTTTCCAATTACAGGTGGCTCGCCAGTTGTAGTGATATTAGATCTGCAGATGTTTGTATGAAATTCAACTTTGGAAAGTATTTTTTGAACAGATACTCAACAGAAATTAAATAAAGAAAACCAGCTCATTTGTTCTGCTGCATCATCCATTAATGGAAGTATATATTCAAGCATGTGAGAAAGGCATTTATGAATATTTTTCTAAAACTAATATATATTCTAACTTATCTCTAACTGAGAAAAAATTCGGGAAGAATTGTAGAACAATGACAATATCATTATAGGACCAGTTGTTAAAGGGAGAGGGAGAGTAGTTATGGACAAAAATAAATATATTTTCAAAATGAAAGGTATATTAAATGATTGGTCTTCCTACATTAAAACTGTGAGAGAAAGGTAGGCAACATTATATTCAATGTGAAAAAGCATTCTATAAGATTAACATATATCTGGATTGTTAACAGATGATACATTTGAATATTTGTATGAAATGAGCCCACCTATACTGATTATTCATGGACTATTGAAAATGCATAGACATTCTTTGGATCCTCCTATCTGCCCAGTAGTATCAGGACAGGAATGGATAGTTGAATCCATATCTATTTATGTTGAAAAGATATTACTAAAACAATTTTCTACTGTATTACGTGATACAGATATTTTTTTTACAAACATTACATGAGTGGTAATATGGGATCTATAGTATTTAACAATTATTATTTACTCAGACATCTAGACTGAATTATTCTATTAACTTAATTTGCTTTCTATTACAATTGGTTTTAAAAATATGTTTTTTTATGTTCAGAAATCAAATATATTTACAAAATAATGCTGTAGCAATGAGTACTCCCTGTGCTAATAGTTATGCTAATTTAATTATGCCTTATGGGGAAAAGGAGTGTGTCCTTAGATACCAGTTATTTAAAGCTTATATTTATTTTTATGCAGGATTTCTTGATGACATCTTTCTTATATGGGGAGATACCAAACAACAGTTACATGGTCTTTATGAATATTTGCATAGTAATACTGAGTTTTTGCAATTTTTTTATAATATATTCTACAGAGGCTATTATTTTTTTAAATGTAACTATTTTCAAGTATTCTAATTTAGAGTCTGTACTAAGGTTTATAGTAAAGATTGCAAGATGAATACATGTCTATCCAGACATATTATGCATTCTGAATTTGTATATAAAAATATAAGGGGCAATTGATGTGAGCTTTGAGGCTTACAAACTCATCTACTCATTTTTTTTGTTTAATACTGTCAAGAATAAGAAGGTAGACTTTTTGGATAATGGCTATAGTCCAGAAGAACTGAACACTAATTTAATTTTAGTAAATAAATTAAGAACTTCTAGAGCAGCACCTTATTTTAGTAAATCATATACAGTAGAGAAACACAAGGAAAAGGATAAATATGTCCAGTTTCTGTTGGCTTACACTAAGGATACAGCTGGCATTTGTAATATTTACAAAAGGATTTGGCAAATTTTGATGACAAATGAAGTTTATAAAGATTAATTGATAGTACTCCATGTTTTACATTTATAAACAAGAGTAATTTGAGGAGAAGATTGTGTTATAATGCCTTAAATAATAATGATAAAACAAATATAATAGTGAGCAAGAGTACATTTCCCTGTTACAATTTTACATATAATTATTTAAAAAAGTGAAATATTTAAATATCAGGTAACATGATTTACATATAACAGCAAGTATTATGTAACTTGTTTCACTACTAGTTTAATATAAATTGCCAGTTATCAACAATGTGATTGTTTGCATGTAGGAAAAAATGAATAGGCAATTTAAAGAAAGATTAGCTGATTATTTATACGATATCAAGAAAGGCAGTTTAAATAATGCTTTAGCAAAACATATTTCTGAGAACATAGGACAGTTTTAAATTCATGGCTTTACAGAAAGTGAATGTTAGTAATAGAGGAGGAGACGTCATTAATGTTACTGAAAATATTGAAATACAATGGATTATAAGATCGAATGCTATTAGGAAGCCTGGTTGAAATGGGCTTTTAAGTATTTCATTGGCACTAAAAGTAAGACATGCTGTCTGATAGGTTTGTTTATATCATATTTTTAACATTCTGATATATACTAATGAAGAAACTTGTAGTTTTTACACCTGAAGAAGCATAGAAACATGATAGTTCTTGTGTTCAGTTTATTTTTCTTGTATATATCCTATTTATATGCATGATTCACTGCTGGGAATATATTTTTATGAACAGAAAAATGACCCCTACAACTTCTGGACATCCATATATAACTAGTTCCACCAAGGCTCAAATAAGGAACCCAACCTTTCTTATAATAGCTCTGCACAATAAATTGCTACCTTTTTCATTACCTACCTCATAGAAAACATTGTCTCCCTATCTAAAAACTATTCACCCACATCCAGTGCTTCTACCAACCCCAAAATAACACCCAATCAGGTTAGGCCAAATCTATCATTCATCATACACCATACACACTGCCACTTCCTTTTTGACCCCCCCCCCACCATCACCTTTACAAGAACTTAATTCATCCTGTCTATACATAGCTAGGACTCCCACTTAGGACCTGCCTCCACATAAGTGATAAGAAAAAAGACTTCTATTTCATCTTAAACCTTGCTCCACTGTAGTGGACAGCCTCCCAAGATAGCCACCAATTGCATACTGAGTCTCTATCCTTATCAATAGATAAGTAGCTGCATCCTATGTACCCTCACCATGGAAAAAATGCTACATTATCCCTCTTCATAACGGTGGCATCTCTGTTTAAATCTCTAACTTATCATTTCTTTCAAAAGTTCTTGAAAGATGCAATTATAAGCAACTGCTCCACTATTTTCTACAAGAATGAGTCTTAGCATCCACCCAACATGGCTTTGACCAATACACAGTACAACTACTGCACTCCTGTCATTCACTGAAACCAATAAACAAATAACGGACTCAGGCAAATGTGTTTCTTCCCTATTCCTTGACCTGTCAAAAGCCTTTGATACAGTTTCTCACCCTAGACTCATGTATAAACTCCATTCACTTGTACTATCCCCTTCTTCATTACTGCAGCCCAATGGCTATTTAACTGACAGGCTGCAGTCTGTAAAATAGCAGAATACTCTGTCTCCATACCTGCAAGTTTCCACTGGTGCACCTGAAGACTCTATTCTTGGTCCCCTCCTCTTTACTATCTTTATCAGTGACCTCTATGCCTGCATAGGTCCAGCCTCCCTTATACAATATGCTGATGATTCCATGCCTATATGTGCATCTAATAACCTGCCTGAACTGTTCCATCTTACTTAAGAAGCTTTTTTAATTTTACTACATACAGTTTTGATGTACCTTGGTGGCCCTTCTGTTCTTATATCCTATCCTATTGCATACACAATTCTTTGACGAGAAAAAAATATTACAGTGGCTTAATATGCTCTGCCTGAGTTTGTCTAGTACAAATAAATATAGTGCAATGAACATTCAATGTCATGGTTTCAATCCAAAATTATGTTTTACAGGACAAAACCCAGAGTCTGGAACAAAACATTACAACAGAGTTTGCCAGACTTTATCAGTTTCTCCATGACAAGGAGAAGCAGCTGATCCAACAGCTCAAGGAAGAAGCAAATGGAATTCTAGAAAAAATGAAGAAAAGCCTTAATGAAATTCAAAAAATGGCAGAAGCTATTAAAAGGCAAATGTCAGACATCAATTCAACATTGCAGCAGGAAGATCCTCTGCTTTTTCTCTCAGTAAGAAATTTTTACTTTGTTTCATTATTCTTTATTTATAGCATTGATGGACAAGTGACATTTGTTATGTATGGCTTGCTTACATTGTAGTTTAGTCATTTAGGTGAGTCCAACTGTTTGTGAAGTCAAGGACATTAGCATGTTAGGCCTTTCTGTAAGAAACTGCTTCTTTTTCTTTTTGCAAATTCATATTCATTAAATCAGTGTTGCAGTTTTTACCATTTTAGCCTCTCACACCCCTTCTTCTTCTTCTACCACCATTTGCCTTTCTCAGCATGTGTCTTCTCTATTGAATCCTGTCTTAACATTATATGGAGTAATTGAGTTATAGTTTTACTACAAGGGCTTTTTATGAATAGACTGTTTTTATTTCCTAAAGTATCGACTAATTCAGTCTTCTTGCAGTCTACTAGATTCTATATAGTTTTATTGAACACCACAATAGCAATGATTTTTCCATTGTACAGTGTTACATTTAGCCCAACTCTCATAGCCTTATTGTAATACTGGGAAAAATATAGTTTTGCCGTTACTAATCTTTGTTGACAATGTGAAGTCTTTACTCTTTAAAATTTTATCCAAATTTGCTATTTCTTTCCTTTCATAAAACAACTGACTTTTAATCTCATGGCTGCAATCATCACATTTACATGGCTCCCTAGTGAAATATTAACACTCGAAATAAGGAGTGCAGGCAAGCCAAAAAAAATAAAAAAATAGACCAAAAATCAAAAACACAGGAGAAGAGT